>NC_056746.1:114628308-114840808 GCF_019279795.1 Protopterus annectens | reverse complement strand
ACCACAAACTCAATTCACTGAAAGCTCACTTGCACGGAAAATGAAATTGGTGACAGCTGAATTAGTGAAATGCACTTGCCCGTTTAATAGGATGCACCGCTTTAAATTAAAAAAGGAACTGTTTTTAGCTGTATGAACTTAATGTCATGTATAGTGTTAGAGTTGTGCAGAATCACTCCTGAAGTCCTGGGTGCAATATGTTTTACAGGTAAATCACTCTGAAGAGGTTACCATTTAAGTTTGGCAGGTTATGTGTATTATGTAGAAATTTGGTGGAGACCGCTGTGCAGTGGGGCTAAGGGTAGTGTGATCTCAGAGTTGATATATATTAGTAGCATGGGTGTGGGGGGCACAGCCCTCCACATGGGAGGTGCAGGGGGGTTTGCCCCCCTGCATAATGTAGTGTAGTGTATTTTTTGTGTGTGTTTTAATTGTTTTGTAGGTTTGGTTCATTTAAAGTTGGTTTGGTGCTTGAGCTGTCAGTGTGTTAAGTTTCCATGAAGTCAGCTTTCGGTGAATTGGGTTTGTGGTTCTTCCATTCTGAGGATCGTACTTTTGTGAACTGAAAGTAGATCTATAGATTTATATACACATATATTATGTTCCTCTCACTATAGACACATATATTATGTTCCTCTCACTATAAACACATATATTATGTTCCTCTCACTATAGACACATATATTATGTTCCTCTCACTATATACACATATATATTATGTTCCTCTCACTATAGACACATATATTATGTTCCTCTCACTATAAACACATATATTATGTTCCTCTCACTATAGACACATATATTATGTTCCTCTCACTATATACACATATATTATGTTCCTCTCACTATAGACGCATATATTATGTTCCTCTCACTATAGACACATATATTATGTTCCTCTCACTCTATACACATATATTATGTTCCTCTCACTATATATACATATATTATGTTCCTCTCACTAAGAGTATCTTGTTAGCATGTATTAAGAAACATTTACAAGTGGGATTTTGTGAGATCTGCTGTGTCCCTTTGGCTTTGCTTGTACTTTAGTGTACTGGTTTCATAGAACTTTTGTTTCTGTAAAGTTAAATGACATATGTTTGGTTATAAAAGACAATAATGGGTTTTTCAATTGAAGCAGCTTAAAACAAAGCTGTCCTTTAAGCCTGAGATTGTTTACTTCAGATCTAACTCATATATAATATAATTTTATTTTGGTAAACATTTTAGTGACTTTTTCACATGCTACCACTTTGTCGTATCTATGTGCTTAAGTTTAAACAAATGACATACGTTCTGTGGCTTAATTTGTACAAGTATACGTATCTTTGTTAAATGAGATTTGCACCGTGTTATTCTATGGTTGCAGCTATATGTAGAAGAGTCAGAGTTTTAATTCTGATACCTCTAATTTATAAGTTTTTGTTTAGTACACAGTTTAAAATACTGCAAATAATTTTGTTTTTTTTGGTTTAGATGTTGACACAGTCTGGCTGCAGTATCAGATAAATTGAAGAGGACCTTTTTTGACCTGGAATGCTTTGGTTATTTTTAAAGAATGAACCTTTATTTGCAGTTTTACTGGTAGTGAGCCTGTCTAGTGGAAAGCTACCTGGCAATCTCAATCACCTTTGAGACCATGACAGGCATGTCTGGCGAGATCAGCAGGTTTGTATCAGAGCACAAGCATGGAAAAGGAGCCCGTGTTACTATAAGGAATATGTTTGTCTAAGACAGGGACAGTTTTTGTACCAGCAGGGACATGAGATCCGAAAACCACACCATACAGGGTAAAGGAAATCTACTTTAGTCCTCCTTCCCTGATGTTTGCAATGAGGCAGGGGGGCAGTATGAAAGGATTCTCTTCTTCACTGAGTAATTTACTGATGTATGCCGTGGGATCATAGTGATTAAGAGGCATGTTGGACAACGTCAGAATATGGTATTAACCTGATATGAAACTAAATAATATTTAGTGATTGCAAAGAACGGCAAATTCACTTGCAAGCCAGGGTGCATAGTGACAAACTCCACCCACTCCCCATGACTGAGTACTAAAGTGGTGTGTACGAATATAAACATTAAAAAATATGTTATAGCATATATAAATGAAAAAATATCTAAAAGGCAGGAGTTAAAGGGGCCATCAGCCTTATTTGGTTTATTAACAGTAGAACTCTGTGACAGATATTAATATTAAAAACATGACAACCAACCAGCAAATGTAAGTAACTGCATTAATTTATTAGAAAAAATGTATAATTCTAAATGTAGGCAGTTACAGGGGGCAACCATGATTCATTAGCTTAGCAGAAATGTGTTACAGAAATTAATATTAAATATTTAATATTTCTATAATTAACATGTTAGTGTTATTAATATTAAAAACATGACAACCAAACCAGTAAATGTAAGTAACTCCATTAACTTACAACAGAAAAAAAATATATACATTATTCTAAAAAAACAGGTAGTTAAGGGGGTTACAATGATACATTAACTTAGCAGAAATGTTTAACAGAAATTTAAATTAAAAACATGACAATCAAACCAGTAATGTCCATTAACTTTATTAACTTAACAGAAATCAGTTATTTGTGGTTGCTGGTAGGTTAGATGCATTACACCAGCCCACAGTGTTTGACAGCTGACCTAATTTCAATCATTGTGGCCTCCCCTCTACCTGTATGCTGCATAAGCTTTAGTCCTTTTCTTAACAATGGCCCGATATTTTAGTTGTAATAATATACATTCTCTGCATTCTCTGCCTGAACCTCTGCAGTATCCTTTCTGTTTAGGGTTTTCATTTATTCAGTCAGGGTAGCAAGTTTTGCAGAAATAAGATAATTAAATGTAATTGAAAGTCATTAATATTATTGTGCTTCATGGGCTACCAGCATTTTGCACTTTATTTTCTGTAATTTATTAGCTACATGAAATATGGAGATGATATATTTCTTTTCTATGTACACCAGTTAAAAAGGGTTTTTAACTAAATATTTTCTGTGCACTGGTTTCTTAATGCCTGCTATATATGATCCTACCATATTATATTTATAAACTGATGTTCTATTTTTGTTGCTTTGCTGTATTACAACATTTCTGTCCTTACTCTGGATTGTGGATGAAAAGTGTTCTTGGGGCAGCCTACACACTTAGCAAAGTTAAATAAAAAAAATAACAAATAAACAATGCACTACATGTCAAAGAATTCTGACAGCTACATATAGGACAACTCTTGGCACAAAGGTGATTGGCTACAGCAATAACAAATATAAAAATTTTTTTGTGTGTTTTTTTAACTTGAAATAGTTGAGTTTTTTACTCTCACAGCTAGAAATGTGTATATATGCAGTTATGCGAAGTTACAATTCCTGTGTTAAAAAAGTTGATTTTTTTCTAATCAGCCCAGCTTTTTCACATATTCCCTGACAGAGGATAAGGCATTTACACCTTATGATAGCCTTCCTGCTCATTCTAGGGATCACACAATGCACAATTTGGGGGCTTGTTCAGCTTCTAAACAAAGCAGAAAACAATCATATCCCACTGACTCCAGCTCTGCCAGGTGACTCATATCTGAGGCAATCTAAATGCTGTAT
This sequence comes from Protopterus annectens, assembly GCF_019279795.1. Lineage (NCBI taxonomy): Eukaryota > Metazoa > Chordata > Ceratodontiformes > Protopteridae > Protopterus > Protopterus annectens. The sequence continues at coordinate 114,837,203 of NC_056746.1, read as the reverse complement.
ATCAAGAAATAAAAGTAAACAATTCTAGTCTGTAGTTTTACTCACATTTTTCTTTGTTTAGAATTTAAACAACCATTTATCTTACAAACGTGTTTCGACCCATGCAGTTGTGTGGTTGTTGCAAATGTTATCATGCAGTCATTCAACTTTATGACATTTGTCATCTGGCATTTTCTGTATTGTAGTTTTGAATAGTTCATTCACACCAAAAAGCAACCTCCAATGAGTACTGCATTTCATGGTATTTGTACTTTCAAGATTTTTAGCAAAGTGGTGATATTTTGATTTCAAGCTTAATTTGTTAAGACTTTAATGTAATTCATATCAAGAACCATGTTAATCTGCTACAAAAAAACTATTTATTTATATATGCCTAATGCCTAACTAATGCCTATTTCTAGAAATGGTTGTATTTCCCACTCTTACATCAACATAGACTGCGAATTTTTGAGGGTTCTTTAACCTACACCAAATGACTATTAAAATGTTCAGCCTCTCAGACTATTACATATGCTTCTTTGAGTATAACTGTTCTGTTTCTGCCTTCCTTCTAATGTATAAAAGGCACCTTTGTTTTGCAGTACTAAGAGATCCATGTACAGTATAACTTAGAAAATGTTAACTTCTGCATGCTCCTCTTGCAAACTTTCTATACCTGAGTTTTTTCTTGAACTTCTAGCTAATGAATTCAATATGTCGATTAGTCCCCTGCTTTTCTGGACTTATGTAACTAAAGATCATAACTATATCTTAAAAAACTGACCTAAAATAATTGAGCAAAAGGTTATGATATATTGTTCCAAAGACAACTAGAATTTATTGCTTCACTATATTACATATCTTGAGAATCTAAAGTCACATTGTCACTGAAAAGCAATCAAATAATGCAGAAAACAATGCATCAGACTCTTCTGGAAAATCACAAACGAAAGAATTAACTAGATCACATAAATGATGGCCAGACGTGAATCAAGACAAGGAAGAAGTGAAGATGCATCGTTGATGTCACATTCAAACGTAAAACAAAAATCCCCACAAAGAAGGAGGAAAAACAACACAACTGAGTGTTTAACATTCAAATGTGGCTTTGAAATCAAAATGTATTTACCAATAGATTGATTAATATGTACAAGTTCTTTTTCTGTTTAACAGTATGTAATATATTGTATTTTCACAAATAAATTTTCTCTTCAATAAAGTTGTTTTGATTAAAAATTGCCTTTTTACATATTGGATTGGCATGAGAAGCCATATTGTAGACTGTAGGTTGTGGTTGTTAATTCCTTGGAAAACCTATTTCTAATCTTGAAAGACAATGACTTAAAGTGAATAGATGTGTTTGTAATCAAGTCTGCAACTTCTTATGCAGCTATTAAAAACACAAAGGCAAACGTTCAGCATATTCAGTTCCAGAAATACCAACTCATTATAATATATTGACTTTGTAGCACCAGTTAGAATGTGTAAATACATATTTATGGCTATTTTATAAGTGCAATTCCCTATCTTGCTAATCAATAATTGACATTTGATTCTAAGATTAGTATTAATCAAACATGTTTGTTATGTTCTAAAATGCTATATTGGTCAGACATAGAGAACATCTAAAGTAATATTAGGTAAACATTTCAGTAAAGTTAGAATAGGAATTGCTACTAATTCAGCTAAAGCTACTAAAAATTGCACATGCTGTGAGGGTGGGTACTGTTGATCATTTTAATAGCTTTACCTTTAATAATAGGTACAGACATTCAAGAGCAATTGCTGGCCTTAGAAATAAAACACATTCTCACATGTATAACTTTCCCAGGGGATGGTTTAATACATGTTTGGATAGATCTGTGCTTCTTTAATACGTTTCTTTATTCTTTCATTTTATAAATATCGGTCATTTATGTGTTCCTATTACATGCTCTTTCAGAAATTCTTCTTTCATAATGCCATTAAGTGCCATTTGATTTCTGTCAGTTAATAGATCACCATTAAGTGCCATTTGATTTCTGTCAGTTAATAGATCAAGCTAGTCTCTTTGATTACCCAGTCTGTGAAGTTACTTTTTGTGGTCCATTGGAAGATGAAAACTCAAGGTGCCAAGAGAAATTAAATTTTATTAGTTGAATGCACTGCCTTTTGTGCCTTTTGTTCACTGATTTTAACCAAATCAAGTTCTAAACTGAATACTGCAGTTTTCATTGAGAAACCTGTTATCTTGGACATTTGGTATGCTTAGCTGATATATATTGTGCTTGGAAAAAGATTTAGTTACGTGCATGCAGTTAGTAACCATCTTCGATGAGAGTGTCTTCCTCCAACTATCAACTGTCTCTGCAGTGGGAAGCATGTAACCTGGTGAGCTATTCAATTGTATATTATAGATGTAGACATGCATGCTACATGTGAAGCATTGTTTCTTCAAACAGTAAAAAACAATGATTCAAGCATTCCCAGTGGACCATCTCATACTAATGTGTTACAAAATACACTAAGAGACAAAGAAAAAGAGACAGAAATAAAATGTCATCAGTATGCTGGCCCTTATCAGGTAATTGTGTATGTTAATAAATTATAAAATAGACAGCCTGGCTTATTAACGAAGCACTGCAGATCAATACTTATGATTACTAATGAGTGACTGATCAGCTTTTTTCTTGGAGTGTTGAATTAATAGAATCATGGGAATTTCTCCTTTCCTCATGATGTAGTAACCTCAGAGTTGCAATATATAAGTACTAGTACAGGTCTGGCGGCTGGTCACCCATGAGGGGTATGGGGGAGGCAAAAGAGCACCCCTGCAAAAATGCTTATTAATTTATTAACATATATGTATTCATTTATTTTTAATACTGCTTCCACTAGTTCTACTATCTATTTATCACCATAATTCTGTGAGAGAATCGCCAGAGATAACAGCTTGTCAGGGAGTCTATACATTTTTATTTATTATTTTTATTTTACATTTGTTAACCGGGATGGTCCGACTGGACGAGGTCCATTTTCAGCGGAGCCCCGAGGAGAAAAGCTCCTCTTAATTAATACAGTGACAACAGGTATTTAAACATCAGTTATAGACTGATTAGTGACACTATGTATGACCGACATAAGAGATCAGAGTACAAAGACATTCTTACAACACATTTTTCAGCAACTTTCTAAGCTGAGTCTCTTTCTTCATCCAATACTATAACATTTTATCACTAATATTCTTGAGGACACATTCTCTTCCAACTTCAGTCTCCCTTCTCTCCCCCCTATGTTTCCTCCATTCCTCCTGAGATTAATTTTGACCAAGTCCTTTTGGCACTTTCTAAAATTAAAAACAATAATTGCATGTGTCCTGACAATAGTCCTGGCTGTCTGCTATGAAGTGTAAAGTCCCACTTAGAAATTTCCTTCATCAACTCGTCAGCCTCTCTGCAGTCTGCACTGATTTTGTCCCCAAGACTGGAGAGTGGCAGTCGTGCTGCCCTTCCATAAAGGCAGTCCCTCTGCTGACCCTGTGGGTTACAGACATCTTACCCTTACTGGTATTATTTGCAAGGCTGTGAAATGTATTAGAGCTTTATTTATTTTTATTTATTTGTATTTTACATTTGTTGGCCGGGCTAGTCTAGCTGGATACATGTCCATTTTCAGTAGAGGCCCGGGGAGAAAAGCTCCAAGAAACATACATAGTTAAAACAGAAGTTATTACAGATATTATAAAACAGCAAGTATTACAAAAGCTAATTATAATAAAAAAAAAAAAATATATATATATATATATATATATATATATATATATATTTTTTTATTTATTTATTTATTTTTTTTGATACAGGTGATCTTATATCCCCTGCGTATACATCTATTTGGCTTTGTAAAAGTTTGATTGTACCTGCTCAACCTGGCTGACTTCTTTATAGGGTTACTGAGTCCATGCATAAGGGGCTTACTGTCCATACTGCTTATTTCAATCTTCCCAAGGTGTCTGATACCATCGTCCATGCTGGGAAAATTCCCAAAGTTGCTGACTCATCACTAACCCAAACATAGTTTGCTGGATTGGTAATTGAATGTCAGGCAGAACCCGTGCTCTATTCAGAAAAATATCACTAGTAGCATCCAGCAAGTACGTTCTTGGATTCTCTTCTTTGGTTTCTATTTCTGTGACATACAAACTGATATCAAGGGACTTAGGCTAACCGAGTTTGCTGACGATTGCACTGGTGTGGTTATCAAATCCCATTCTGATGCTGACATTCTCCAGCAAGGACTGGATCAAACAAATGCTGGTTGTATTAAACATGGATTTACCCAAGAAATGCAATAGAGTTTCCTTTGGTAAACACAGCATGACTACCTTTTAGCATATAGATAACATTCCAGTTAAATTTGACACTGTCATCAGGGAATTGTAAAACTGTTTTGTTAACAGACTTCTTAGACTGCCACATATCTATGAGGGTTAGAAAATTCTTCTACGTTCACAACTTCTCCATCTCCACCAGGACCAAAGAAGTTATAATTACATTTTATTCATCTCTCATTAGAGTCATCATTGAATATAATGCACCCTACAACAAGTACATCACCAAGCACCTAAACCATCTTAAGAGACCTTAAAGTATCCGCACCTGAAATATCTCAGGTGTCAGTACCCTTAGTTACTTTGTGAGACTAAAAGCATTGTCATTCTACTCGGTGTCACATAGACTCTTGAGAGGTGATCTCTGCTTAGCTTTCTTTGGTATGAGTGGCCCAGCACTCTGAACTCCATCATCTAACTAAAACAGTTGGTAAAGCAAACACCCAATCTAGAGATCTAAACCTACATTATCATATCAATAAGACCATAAGGCATGACAGATACCTAACCTGATACTGGACTAGGTTGTTCTTACCTTTCGTCAAAACCAGTCCGGATAACTGGATGGAGGATCGCAGGTGTTCACCAGTGATATGTGGTGAAAGTTTGTCACCAGTGCTGGGTGATATGGCTGAACTTTTATGGTGTGTTTTGTCTGTAAGCTTTATAAGAACCTAGGGAATCTACACATGAATATGAAAGTGAACAGTTTACAGGTATATAGTTCACTAATCTCAATAAATTATCTGATACAGTCTGTCATCCTTTCTCATACAATAATTGCTTGCATTGACTTGACAAACTATCATCTCCTGACAGATAAAAAAGCATAGGTCTTGTGCATGATGGTCTGTTCTATTTCCTGTTTTATGTATCTCAACCACATAGAACATACACACTCAAAGTACATATCAACCTTTCATGCAGATAACCTGAAAATTATCAGGCAGACAGGTCAACCTCCATTATAACTCTGCTGCACAAGAAGCAATTCCAAACTCACTATTAATTTCATATATATTTTTAAAAGTTCCATGGAGACCAAAGTGTCTTCCATCTTGGCACTCTCTTGTCCAACATGCAGCCTGAGTTCAACAAACATTTAGGGCTCCTACTGGATCATAACGCTTGCTTCCATTAACACACTGATGCACTAAAATCTCATGCTCTTTACGTTCTTGGCACCTCCTACTACGTCTCCACGTTTCGTTTTACGGAATTAGGCATTACTATTGGAAAAACTATATTTATTCCAACCAACAAAAATGTTCCTCCTTTCTTTAAATGCCAAAGAAATTCTTAAATCTGTTTAAAAAGTCATGGAGTCATGTTAAAGTTGCCAGACCTATGACAGCACTATCTCCCATCTCATATACTTGGCTTCTTTCATATCTACTTTCATTATAACCTCATATTCTGCTCACCTATCAGCAAGTTACACAGCTCACTGCCACACAATTAAGGCATGCACCACAGCCATGTTCACTGCCACACTATTAAGACATGCAGTCTCTCTTTGCAAGCACTGCAGAGATATCCTCCTTTAACAGACAGTCAGAAAATGTTTGTATACCTCATTGCAAACTGCAGGCTAATAGATAAGCCTTCTTTGTCCTTGGTAACACATTAGGGAGCTCATATTTTGTACATATTAATATATCAACTCTTCCTTCCTTTATTTATTTATTTGTTTGTTTATTTATTTATTTATTCGCTTTAAACAAATGCAGTACAGGTATGGGTGTCACTTACCTTCCTTCGATTTCCCTTCCTGCCTTCTCCCATGTCACATTCCCCAGAAATCATACTTCTCAGAACTCAGATGGCCCTCTGGTTTGCCAGCACTAGGATTTCTTGTATTCACACACAGAAAAATCTGACTTATAATATAAACGTGTTACACTCTTAAACCCTTTTGCTATCACCTGTGTACATGGTAGTGGGAACAGTAACACTTTCTTCTCTGTTATAAATGGCTTTTCATCTTTGTTGAACTGTGTAACTGGTGTGAACTACAGTAACCCTGACATCGTTATGATTTACACTTTAGTGTGCTAATTTTGCTTTGCATTTTTTTATTACCACCTACATGTATTGTGAATAAGTAGTACTTTTTATCTGCAGTGTTCTTTATATCACTAGATACTGACTGAAAAGGGACCCTTATCGGTATAGTATTCCTATTTGTACAAAAATTAGGTAAATAAATAACATATGAGGACAGTATTGACCTGTGACTTCTCGCACCTCACTAAACAGCAGAAGTCATTGCAAATCCACAGCTTCCTTCCTTGCTTTCATCACACTTTAGTAGTTAAAGTTAAACATTATAGATGGGAACCCATGCATAACAGAGACCATTATGTACCACAGCAAATTACCCTTTTGTACTTCCAGGCTTAAAGTAAGAGAGGAAAACAACTGCTGCTGTCAGTTTCTCTAGATGGTTTCTTAAAACAGTAATGTAAAATGGTAAGTTCGAGGCAGTTGCACAAACTCTAAGTAGAGCTTTGCTAGTTTAAATAATTTGCTTAAAGCCAATATGCCATCAACAGATGGCAACTATGGGATTTAACTCGGTATCTCATTTCATTTTCATCCTTTCTTTCTTATTAATGCTCAACTCTTAACATATTTCAACAGTACTTAAAACAATGAAAGTTACACTGCAAGCAAAAATGTTTATTTCTAGTTTAAAACTAAATACAACCTTTTCTTTCCTTTAAGAATGCGTGGAAGAGATAAATAACTGCAGTGAAATATTACTAAGTGTAATCAAGAAATGGACGTTGTGAGATTCAAACTTGTAACTCTATATTTTTCTGTAAAATGATTAAGCTTTAGCAGTGCTGTTATAAAAGTATCACATAATTCCTTGAAAAGAAGATGACAAAATTAGAATGATAACTTCAGCTATGTATTTCTGATTAAAGTTTGAGTCACATCGATAGATTTTTACTTTAAGAGGCAGTGAAGTATTGAATAGCTAGTGTGAGTTTTGAACACAGCAGTGAGTAGGTGGTACCCTTGAGATTGACAAGCCATGCCCCTCATTCAAAGCTACAGGCAAGGATATCCCCTAACACCTTTTGGGAACATCCAGATAACCAATGAACAAAGGAGAAGGTAGAACAAATGCATATGATAGGAGGGGCTGGCCAGTGGAATGGTTACATATTCCATTTGGGAGGAGCTGGGATGTCAGGGGCGTGGAAAACAAAACTGGCAAGCTCTGAGAAACTTTTGAAAAAAAAAAGGTTTCTAATAATAAACCAACAGGGAAGAAACTGTATGGAGTAAAAGAAACGCTTACAGCATTTTTTGTTCAGAACAGCAGGAGGGGGAAAGTCTGAAAGTTTTTTAAAGAGTTTTACAGTTTGCAGAAACTTTGGAAAGGTTATCTTTATTTGTCTTCTCCAATGGGTGCAGCAGGCTGTGAGGATGAGGAACTGGAATTTAAACTTATCTTTGGAGAAGACAGCGATCCCCCTTCTCAGATGGGACAGCAGTCCACTACAGGTCAGTCACGTGTAAAATTACTTGCAACAAAGCTGCTTGTGTGAATAAATGTGTATCTATATGTGTGTGTGTGTCTGTGTGTATATACTCACGGCTACCAAACTTTTACATGCTGACAAGTGTGGAACTTGACAATAACCTTCAACATGTGGCATAACTTCCTAAATGCAGAGCAGAGTCAGAGCTGCAAACTTTGCATGGACAGCTGATTGTTGTGAACCTACACTGTCTGTCATTTGCTTGCATCATATAATGACAGAAATCATCACAGAAGAAAAAGATTCATTTTACTCGAGTCAATTTCTTTCTCTGATTACTCATTTTTGGTACAGATATTTCTAATAAGTTTAAAATGGTATATATATATATATATATTTATATTTTTGTCTTAACTAGATTGCATCTTGCTTGAGTTGCTTTAGAAGGGAATGCGGGTAAAGAATGTTTGTAACTGCAATGTCATTTTAGTAGTGTCACTGTAAATTCCTAAGTATTCCTTCACTTTACTGACACTGCACAAGATTCCCTTTCAGACTTCATAGTTAAAACACAGCTACTGCCGAGGAGGCATAGAGAAATTCCTGGCATAGAAATCATGGCATTTTTACAGGCAGCTGAGTTCCTCCCAGGGCATCAAATTCTGTAGCAAAGGAGATCTGGGTACCACATGTTCTGTCTTGATTGAAACTGCGTGGAGATTCTTTAGTAGCTACAGTTCATTTTAACCTGCCACATGTGTTACTTGATGTTAACTGTAGATTCTGTGTATTGACTCTGAATAAACTGAATATAAGCTCAACAAGTAGGTGATTTTTAACAAACACAGAGCTGTAAACACTGAAAGGGTGCTCAGGTGTGTCCTGTTTGACAGCACACCCAATGTAGCTAAAAGTCATGAATAAATTATATTTTACTTACTTGGGTCTCATAACCTTCACATGTTGACTGACTTTGAACAACTCATTCAACCCAAACCTGCTGGGTTACCCCTAAGAACAGATACCTAGACCTTCTGGTTTTAACTGGTTAACAAGTATTGATTTCATAGCTATCAGAATAAGCAAATAAATAGAATAATATGAGATTATGCTTTGTATCACAGCTGACGAATGACGGCATTATGAAAAATGTATTGAACCAAACTCTTAACTGCTTCATAGTGTTCAGTGCGGGATAATAAAATACCATTTTGTGAAAAGTGGTTGTCACCTCCATAAGGAGGTGCTAAGTTTGTGGTCCTGAGCTGTAATCAGACCGTTATCTATTGTGTGGTGCAGAGTGCTAGGCCCTGCTGAAAGATTCATGATGGAGTCCTGGAATTATCTTGCAAAGACAAGGAAAGACAAAAGTTCCTTCACCCATGAACAAATCCTGTGTACAAAGTCTGCAACGCAATGTATTTTTCCAAATAGCATCATAGCAAAATATCATAGCTGTGGAAGAGTGACAGAGAGATACATATAGGTCCACTTAATACTGTCAGATCTCAGGTTGACATTTGGGTCAACTACAGAGCTGGTCGATAAGTGTGCAAGATTGTGCAATTGTCCGTGTAGGGAAATATACCCTTTCCCCAACATTGTGCAATCTCATTAGTATATGTAATTGGCAGGGTGGTATGGGTGTGTGCAGGAAAGCTTACCACCCTGCAAAATATGCTGTTTTATTATATTATAAGTTTTTCATGCACCAGCATTGTTGCTCAGCATATAAAGTAGCATGTTGATGTTTGCAAAGTCAATGTTTTGTGCTTGACTTTGTGAAACCACTGATATTCATGTGTTTTGTTTAAATTCAGTACATCCATATATACATTTGTGTGTGTGTGTGTGTGTGTGTGTGTGTGTGTGTGTGTGTGTGTGTGTGTGTGTGTGTGTGTTGTTTTTTATTTATAAACAGGGAAGTTCAGCACCTCCACAATTAATTAAATACTTTAATTCCTAAGTCATACCTATCTTAGGCTGAAGAGGTTTTCTGAACAAAAGTATCGAATGTGATGGATAGCAGTTGAAAGAGTCTTGGTTGTGATATGCTGCCATGATGGAATTTGAAAGTTTATCAGACGTTATTGAGCTGCTTTGCCATATCTGGTACACATACAATGAAAAGCCATTTATACTTCCTTTTATGCAAAAACAATTCCGAGTTACCTTTTGGTAGAAGAAGTGGATTGTGAGGTTAGTGTTTATACAATGAAGGCCCAGCTGTCCTACTTTCCCTCATGTCTGCTGCGTTATTTCCATTTCGTGCATGCTGCACATAGGGGCAGGCTCAACAGCTAATTACACAGAAAGAAATTTTAGAAAAAATAAAAAATGTTCTTGGAATTATAGAGAAGCAAACAGGAGTTGAAACTGCACTTTTTTAGTGGAAAATGTACAGTTTTGCTTCCCTGCTGATAATCAGTTTCTGAGTAGTGGATGATCTAAACAAGTGCATCATGGGACTATGTACCTGCTAACTGAAATCAGAAGAGGCAGACAGAGAAGAGGGCTATGACAGTGGTCCTGTAAGTTCTTAAACTAAGTCATTGTTTGGATAAAACATATTGCCGCTGTTTATCATAAACATTATCTTGTTCTGACTTACTGATGGAGGGGGGGGGGGATCTGTGGGAGGGCCGTGAGGGACTCAGAATAAGAAAGATGGTAGCAGAGCAGCATTAGTAGTATGTGAAAGGTAGTTTGCACAATAAGGTATGGAAACGATGGTACAGGAAGACCCCGTGCTTTCCAGTCCATCCTAAAAATCTTAACTTTTGCACACAAACAAACTTTGAAACACAATATTACATGCACACCCAGACCGTCTATTCCACCGTTGAGCCTCTTTTTCTCTGTCATCATTACATCTCTAAACACGCCAGTGTCCTCGCTGTCCCTCAGTACATTTCATCCCTCTCTTAACAACCAGACATTGGTGTAAATTCTACACATAGCTCAGAGCACACACACACACACACACACACACACACACTAGTGAAAGTATTTATTGTATAACACAAGACACACACACACACACACACACACACACACACACACACACACATACACACACACTAGTGAAAGTATTTATTGTATAACACAAGACACACACACACACACACACACACACACACACACACACACACACACACACACACATACACACACACTTGTGAAAGTATTTATTGTATAACACAAGACACACACACACACACACACACACACACACACACACACACACACACACACACACACACACACACTAGTGAAAGTATTTATTGTATAACACAAGACACACACGCACACACACTAGTGAAAGTATTTATTGTATAACACAAGACACACACACACACACACACACTAGTGAAAGTATTTATTGTATAACACAAGACACACACACACACACACACACACACACACACACACACACACACACACACACACACACTAGTGAAAGTATTTATTGTATAACACAAGACACACACACACACATGCACACACACTAGTGAAAGTATTTATTGTATAACACAAGACACACACACGCACACACACTAGTGAAAGTATTTATTGTATAACACAAGACACACACACACACACACACACTAGTGAAAGTATTTATTGTATAACACAAGACACACACACACACACACACTAGTGAAAGTATTTATTGTATAACACAAGACACACACACACACACACACACTAGTGAAAGTATTTATTGTATAACACAAGACACACACACACACACACACACACTAGTGAAAGTATTTATTGTATAACACAAGACACACACACACACACTAGTGAAAGTATTTATTGTATAACACAAGACACACACACACACACACACTAGTGAAAGTATTTATTGTATAACACAAGACACACACACACACACACACACACACACACACACTAGTGAAAGTATTTATTGTATAACACAAGACACACACACACACACACACACACACACACACACACTAGTGAAAGTATTTATTGTATAACACAAGACACACACACACACACACACACACACACACACACACACACACACACACACACACACACACATGATACCACTGTGAATGATTACTGTCTAATACGGTGTTATACTTAAAGTTAACTGTATTGTTTAGCTCTAACTGTCTTATGATAAAGAAATGCCAGCTGTTCATTTATTGTCTGCCAACTTGAACGTGTGCATATCTGGGCGGTGCCCAAAGTTGGTCCAGATAGATCTTACTCTTGTAAACAAACAAATGAACAAACAAACAAATAAATAGTATTTAAAGGGCCTTATACATAGTATAGTGCAAAAAAGGATGGTGTCTGAAGGGCCATGTGTGAAATTTAGTATACTTAGTTATACTTAGTGCATTGTATGTAAAACAGCATCTGAAGGATGGGGTTTCAACAGCAGTATGCATCCTGTAATATATATAAGATGTCATGTGATGGATAGGATAAGAATGGCAGTGTAAATACTGTTATATATGTATGCATAGATTGTCATGTAGCAAATAGGGCATGAACTGTAGTATACATACTGTACTATATATAACATGTCATGTGACAGATGGTGTATGAATGACCATATACATACCGTAAAAAAATAATAATAAAAATAGATATGCCAGTTTGAACAGCAGTATACATACTGTAGTGTGTGTGTGTGTGTGTGTGTGTGTGTGTGTGTGTGTGTGTGTGTGTGTGTGTGTGTATATATAAATATATATATATATATATATATATATATATATATATATATATATGTATATATATATATATGTATATATATATATATATATATATATATATATATATATATATATATATATACTTATATATATGTTACAACTTCAGTAGACCAAAATACCGACATTTATAACAAGAGCGAATCATCATATAACCATCACTGGCAATTTTAAAGTCCCACCTCAACTAATCATACTGCTCTGCTCAGCTATGCAGTGTTTTAACAGCAATTCCCACTAGTAAACCATTCACAGCAGTCAGTATACTATTGCATGGCATATTTCTGATCAGACAAAAAATATAGCTGTTTTGGTGTACCAAGAAAACATCACAAACCACGTAAAACATTACAAAGTGGGGGACTTCGCCTCCCATAACCCCCACATCCCCTAACTAAATATACCAACTCTGAGATCACACTACAGTGGCTGTATGTCTTTTAGTGAGCAGGAACGTATGCAATGGATTCAGCAAGAAGTGTACATTTTTTCCTTTTAAATGTGTGCTACTACTGTTTGTTATAGGTGTATACAGCTACAAAATTCAACATTACAGACATGCACATATCTAGCTTAACATTGGTTTAATTCACCATATGGTTGTTTCATTTGATCAATGATTTATTTCCTAAGGTGTGCAACAGAAAAGGGGAAGTCACTACGGACAGGATACGGGAACTGTAACTGCATTCACCACGTGCCTTAAAACACTGAAGTTTAGTGCATCACTTTGCTCGGTGTATGTTTCGCTTTGTTAGTATCGGTGTTCTGTATGTTGTATTAACAGTTAGTGTTGTGGATGTTCGTGGTATTGACTTTTTGTTTATGTGGTCTTGGTGTTATAAATGTCAGCTTTTTGGTGTTTCGGTCTACTGAAGTAGACCCATATATATATACATATATATATTTAACATTTGTTTACCAGTAAAGTCCAACTTGGAACAAAGTGAATTTTCAGTGGAAGCCTGGGGAGAAATGCTCCAGATGCATATCTATGAATCGTGGGAGGAAACCAGAGCGCCCAGAGGAAACCCACATGAACACAGGGAGGACATGCAGACTCCACACAGAAGGCACCCCAGCCGAGAGAGAATCTGTTGCTGTGAGGTGACAATGCTACCGCTGCACCACTATGCCGTATATATATATATATATATATATATATATATATATATATATATATATATATTTATTATCGCTGTTCTGATGAAGTCCCAGTATCAAAGTCTGGAAGGATGAAAAAGCTTGACATTTTATGTGGATTTTGTGGATTTACAATAAAAGATGTCTGATTTTCAGCTGGAGGCTACTGCATGTTGTATCGAGCTCCAAAAAGGAAAATGTCACAAAACAGGTTTAATTGTTTAACAGTTAGGTTCATAGGTTCATAGGTTCATACTAGGCTATCTGCCCTAGGGCATTTATAAGCCTAGCCAGAGTGTGTGTGGCTTTCACCACCCCTTTGAATGAGAATACTATGCCCATTTAAGGTTTAGTTTACTGTGCCTCTGTCAAGTAGTGACACAGAGATGACCCCGGGGTAAACCTATGATCTCCCATCCACTCGTCAAGATTTCTCTTGAAGGGAGTCAGTGAGGTGCTCTGCCTAACATGGACTGGGATTCTGTTCCAGAGTGTAGGGAGCCTCTGGGTTATGAATCTGTCCCTCCAGCATGTCCTATTTATTTCTGTGTTGAGGTTCAAATCTCTTGCTCTCGTGGCTCTGGTGGATTTGGATTTTCTGAGGTGGAGCATATCCATTAATTCCAGATTGGACATGGCCTTGTACGTCAGGCATAGATCGCCCCTGAATAGGCGGTGTGTGACTGAATAGAGCTGGAGTTTCTTCAGCCGGGCAGCATATGACATATGTTTGAGACCCTTGATCCTCTTGGTGAGGTATTTTTGGGGTCTTTCCAACTGTTGCAGGTGTCGGGTAAGGTACATCCCAAATGGGGAATTGTACTCAATTATGGGCCTGATAAGGGAAGAGTACAGGGGCACAATGACCTCTCTTGATCTAGATGTGAATCCTTTCATGATAAGGTGGATAATATAGAAGGTCTTCCTAACCAGCTTGGCAATGTGAGTGTCAAATGAGAGGTTACTGTCAACTTGGGTCCCTAGGTCCCTGATTACTTCTTCCGTACTTAATGGATTACCACCTATGTGGTAATTTGTGGGTACTTTGTTTTTCCCAAAGGGTATGACTATACATTTTTTGGCGTTCAGTTTAAGGCCATGGATTTGGCACCAGTTATCCGTTTCTATGAGGCCTTTCTGAAGGATGCTTGTATCCGCTGGAGTATCAATTATGGCGCCCAGTTTGCAGTCATCTGCAAACTTTGTCAGCCACAATCCTCCTATGTTTGCTTGCACCTCGGAAAAATAAATGCCGAACAAGAAGGGTCCCAGGACCGAGCCCTGTGGGACACCACTTGTGACTGGCTTAGAGTCTGACATGGCTCCAGCAATTCTGACCTTGTGAGTTCTGTCCTTGAGCCAGTTTGCAACCCATCTTATGACATATGGGTTTACATTTAAGCTGGTGAGCTTGTCTATGATGCCCGAGTGGGGTATTGTGTCGAAGGCTTTTGCAAGATCACGGTAGGCCTTACCCTCATCAATGGCCTTAGTGACTGTTTCAAAAAAGTCGACCAGGTTCAAAAGGCAGGATCTGCCCTTGACAAAGTCGAATTGGGTAGGATCCAGTGTCTGTAGGTCCCCAATGTCTTTGTTTATGAGTTCCATAATGATCCTCTGCATAGCTTTGCAGACCAGGCTTGTCAAGCTTATGGGGATTTAGTATACATACTGTACTCCATATAGGATACTAAATCCTAACCGTTAACAAACAATTAAACCTCTTTTGTGACCTTTACCTTATTGGAGCTTGGTACATACTGTACTCCATAGAGGATGACCGCAGTGGTGCAGCGCTTAGCATTGTCACTTCACAGCAAGAGGTGCTCCTGTTCGATTCTTGGCTAAAGTGCCTTCTGTGTGGAGTCTACATGTCCTCCACGCTGTCGAGTGATGCTAAAGACATGCAGGTAGGTGTGAGCATGAATGGGTGTGCCTTCTTTGAAGGTTGGGTGTTGTAATGGCAACTCGGCACTGTAAATAATCCACGGCCAATCATTAGTGGACCAGAGTTCCGCTGTGGCGACCCCTAACCGGGGAAAGCTGAAAGACATTACTTTTACTGTACTCCATTTAGGATGTTATGTGTTTGAATGGCAGTATACATACTGTAGTGTATATAGGAAGTTGTAACAGGTATGGTTTGAACAGCAGTATATATGCTGTACTAAATATAGGATGGCATGTGACAGTTAGGGTTTGAATGGCAGTATACATACTGTAGTGTATATTGGATGACATGTGATGGATGGAGTTGAAATGGCAGTATATATACTGTAGTATATAGACTATTTTATGTGATGGATGAGGCATGAAAGGCAGTATGAATAGTGTGGCATGGTGTGATGGTACATGAATGGCTATCTATGAAAGGCAGTATGAATAGTGTGGTGTGGTATGATGGTACATGAATGGCTATGTATAAAAGGCAGTGTGATGCCAACGACTGCTACCAATATGTGATGGCCACCAATATGTCTCATCCCCACACTAGGCCAGTAATCAAGGAGCCTGAATCCTCACCACTGAAACTAAGTGCACTTGGAATACAAATGGATACACTCAGTATTTCCAGATGCAGGCCTCACTGCATCAAGTACAATTTCTCGTAAGATCACACAGAGAACACACTCAGCTCAGCGCCTTGATTTCTCTATATCTGTCTCCCTCCAGATCCCCAGCTGTAGGGTTAGGACCTCAGCTGAGTGTCCAAGCCAAGTCCTCCAGCACCCTCTCTGTAAACCCAGTGCTTTGGTGTCCCTGCCCCAAGTAGCTGACACACACACTCTTTAAGATTTAATTTTCACACATGCACACCTGTGAAAGGCTGGCACAGATTACCTGCTCTACCAACTTTTTCCAGTCTATAAGGTAGTTATCACTGTCACCAGTCAGTTACTATAAGGCTATTAAAATGGTGTCCAATTCCACTGTATAATATTAATATTAATACAAATGGTGGTAGTTCACCAAGAAGACTCGGCCTTCTGGAGTGGTCCACACACTCTCACCAAATAAATATAGTTAATCTCAAAGGTTAGCTACTTCCTACAAGGCCCACCATATGTATTCACAGTAAACCATGGAGTTCAGATCACAGGAAATATTGAAAAGAACATTGATGGACAGACTCAGACAAGTAAAGAAAACAATATATAAATTAAGCGTCACTATATTTCTGACTGTATCTAGGAGAATTATAGTTCCCTAGTTAAATTACTTACAATTGCACAGCAAGATGCTGTGGATGAGGGTTTTTCTAGTCAGGCTTCCCAAACAAAATACTCAGTACTCTGAGATTTCTCTTTGTAATATCTAAAGTATAATTTCCAACAGGGCTGGCAGAATAATC
The DNA here is from genome assembly GCF_019279795.1 of Protopterus annectens. Classification (NCBI taxonomy): domain Eukaryota; kingdom Metazoa; phylum Chordata; order Ceratodontiformes; family Protopteridae; genus Protopterus; species Protopterus annectens. Next base: position 114,820,109 of record NC_056746.1, on the reverse strand, counting down.
TGATCTGGTAATCTGACTCTAGGTTCTCACAGTATTCCCCTTTGAAGCTAAGACAGCAAATTAGCACAGACAGCCACAATACACATCCAAATGTTTATGACAGTGCCTGTGGCCTCCCCTCTTTTCACTGACTTAATGGACAAAGGGTCTTCACCAGACCCAGCATCTCCGGTCCTACTCAGCACTGTGGGGTGACTTTTAAGGGTTTAACAGCTCATTTACATTTCCCTTATTTTTCTTAAAGTTAACCTCTGCTGTGCCAGTATCCTCTATTAAAACATATACATTTAATTCAGCTACAATGATACATGTACATTTCTATTCATTTCAGCAAGATGCACTGTTGATACATTTCAACACAAGCAAAGCTCACGAATACATTTTCAGCACAAGCATTTATACAAAATTAATTTGATATACAAATTACATATATTTCTAATACATTTGTAATGCAAGCATCTTGTATAAATCAGTTTGATATACAAAGGACATATCAATCTTTACAAAACTCCAGCTGGCTATGCTGGCACTTGCTATATCATCACAGGCAGTATGAATATTATGATATGGTATGATGGTACATGAATGGCTATGTGTGACCGGTGGTATGAATAGTTGCCAATGAGACAACATCACTGAAACTTCACTTTCATGAACAAATGGAATGCTGAAACTTTTCACAGGGTAAATATCTGATTGGCAACCATCTAACAATGAAACACACCTCACTACCTCAAACACATGCAGGCAGGGTGGGGTGTGGCCCCACAACCCCTCAACTAGATATACCAACTCCAGGATTGCACTACAGTGGGGAAAAGGGCAATTTCCCCTTGTTGGCCACCTGGTTACTTACCCTGTGAAAAGTTTCAGCATTCTGGTTGTTTGTGAAAGGGCAGTTTCAGTGATGTCGTCTCATTCATTTTGTCTTCAGCAATGTGGTATTTTGTTATTTTCAGGTAGACCTTTTACTCCCATATTATTTAGTATAATCCTACCCAAAATAGCTCACAAAACATGCAGGGATATTTGGACATGAAGCAGATATATTCTCTTGGATTGGCTGTTCCTTCTAATGACAACTGCTGTGGACAGTCTGCCCTCCTATAGAAGCACAACTTGGCATCCTGAGTAGAGCTTAACTTTTCCCTTATCAGTAATGCCTTAGTTGAGCCAATCTGTACTGACTGTGAAAGTAAACTGTCCTGTCTGTCTGTAAACAATGTCAAGATATAGGAATGAATGCATGCAGGTGAGAAGGGACCCTGGTAGTTAGGCACTGTTGTCAGAACAGCAACATAAGGGATTTTAGGCAAAGAAATACAAGGTTTTACCCATGAGATGGAGAAGGCCTGCAGGAAAAAGGGTCTATCCATGAGATGGAGTAGGCCTGCAAGAACAAGTTTTTTTCCATGAGATGGAGTAGGCCTGCAGGAACAAGAGTCTATCCATGAGATGGAGTAGGCCTGCAGGAACAAGGTTCTATCCATTTGATGGAATAGTCCTGCAGGAACAACTTTCAGATGGAGTAGTCCTGCAGGGACAAGGTTCTATCCTTGAGATGGAGTAGGCCTGCAGGAATAAGGTTCTATCCATGAGCTGGAGTAGTCCTACAGGAACAAGGTTCTATCCATGCAATGGAGTAGGCCTGCATGAACAAGGTTCTATCCATGAGATGGAATAGTCCTGCAGGAACTGTCGGATGGAGTAGTCCTGCAGGAACAAGGTTCTATCAATGAGATGGAGTAGGCCTGCAAGAACACTGTTCTATCCATGAGATGGAGTAGTCCTACAGGAACAAGGTACTATCCATGAGATGGAGTAGGCCTGCAGGAACAAGGGTCTATCCATGAGATGGAGTAGGCCTGCAGGAACAAGGTTCTATCCATGAGATGGAATAGTCCTGCAGGAACAACTGTCAGATGGAGTAGTCCTGCAGGGACAAGGTTCTATCCTTGAGATGGAGTAGGCCTGCAGGAACAAGGTTCTATCCATGAGATGGAGTAGTCTTTCAGGAACAAGGTTCTATCCATGCGATGGAGTAGGCCTGCATGAACAAGGTTCTATCCATGAGATGGAATAGACCTGCAGGAACAACTGTTGGATGGAGTAGTCCTGCAGGGACAAAGTTCTATCCTTGAGATGGAGTAGGCCTGCAGGAACAAGGTTCTATCCATGAGATGGAGTAGTCTTGCAGGAACAAGGTTCTATCCATGAGAAGGAGTAGGCCTGCAGGAACACGGTTCTATCTATGAGATGGAGTAGTCCTACAGGAACAAGGTTCTATCCATGAGATGGAGTAGGCCTGCAGGAACAAGGTTCTATCCATGAGATGGAGTAGGCCTGCAGGAACAAGGTTCTATCCATGAAATGGAGTAGGCCTGCAGGAACAAGGTTCTATCCATGAAATGGAGTAGGCCTGCGGGAACACAGTTCTATCCATGAGATGGAGTAGTCCTGCAGGAATAAGGTTCTATCCATGAGATGGAGTAGGTCTGCAGAAACAAGGTTCTATACATGAGATGGAGTAGGCATGCAGGAACAAGGTTCTATCCATGAGATGGAATAGTCCTGCAGGAACAACTGTCGGATGGAGTAGTCCTGCAGGAACAAGGTTCTATCCATGAGATGGAGTAGTCCTACAGGAACAAGGTTCTATCCATGCGATAGCATAGTCCTGCAGGAACATGGTTTTACCCATGAAATGGAGTAGTCCTGCAGGAACAAGGTTTTACCCATGAAATGGAGTAGTCCTGCAGGATAAGTGTTTTACCTGTCAGATGGAGTAGTCCTGCAGGAACACGGTCTTACCCATGAGATGGAGTAGTCCTGCGGGAATGAGATTTTGCCCATTAGATGCAATTGTCCTGCAAGATAAAGGTTTTACTTGTGAGGTGGGGTAGTCTTACAGGAATAAGGTTTCACCAGTGAGATGGAGTAGTCCTGCAGGAACAATGTTTTACTTGTGAAATGGAGTAGTCTTGCAGGAGCAAGATTTTACCTGTGAGGTGGAGTAGTCCTGCAGGAATAAGGTTTCACCCATGAGATGGAGTAGTCCTGCAAGACTTAGGTGTTACCCATGAGACAGAGTAGTCCTGCAGGAATGAGGTTTGACCTGTGAGATGGAGTAGTCCTGTCGGAATAAGGTTTTACCCATGAGACAGATTAGTCCTGCAGGAATGAGTTTTACCCTTGAGATGGAGTAGTCCTGCAGTTATGAGGTTTGCCCATGAGATGCAATTGTCCTGCAAGATAAAGGTTTTACCTATTAGGTGGGGTAGTCTTACAGGAATAAGGTTTCACCAGTGAGATGGAGTAGTCCTGCAGGAACAATGTTTTACTTGTGAAATCGAGTAGTCTTGCAGGAGCAAGATGTTACCTGCGAGATGGAGTAGTCCTGTAAGAATAAGGTTTTACCCATGAGATGGAGTAGTCCTGCCAGAATAAAGTTTTACTCATGAGACGGAGTAGTCCTGCCAGAATAAAGTTTTACCCATGAGACAGAGTAGTCCTGTTGGAATAAAGTTTTACCCATGAGACAGAGTAGTCCTGTCAGAATAAAGTTTTACCCATGAGACAGAGTAGTCCTGTTGGAATAAAGTTTTACCCATGAGACAGAGTAGTCCTGTCAGAATAAAGTTTTACCCATGAGACAGAGTAGTCCTGTTATAATAAAGTTTTACCCATGAGTCAGTGCAGTCCTGTTGGAATAAAGTTTTACCCGTGAGACAGAGTAGTCCTGCAGGAAGGCACAGAAAGAGTGAGAAGGAAGAGAAGAATGAAAGACCAGCAGCTAGTGAAGCGAGTATTGATGACCAATAAAGAATTTTAGGGAGGAGCCATCTTGGAGATAGCTTGGTCCTAGGTTCTACTACCAGGAGCAGTATAAAAACTTTGAAAACAAATAAAGTAGAAATAAATATATGTCCTGATAGCAGGTAAGGATTACTTAGACAACCCAGTTTGTCCGGGTCACTGTATGTTTATCAGCTGATCTTAGGACACAAGCAACATACCTACTGCCCTTCAGAGTAACTACTTTCTGTCCTTTACATGCATTCAAATATGTCTTTGTTCTGCCGAGTCCCTTTTTCATTCCTTAAATCATCAGATTATGCCACCTTGTCCTTGAGCTCTGTAGATCAGAAAGTGCCTAAAGGATTGTATCATGTGCTTTCTCGTTGCATGTCTCTCTTCCTCCTTCTGTTCAAAGGAATTTATATTAATCTGTTGTTGTTTCCCTTTGCATGTATTTGACTGCAGTCCTAGCACTACCGAATAGCCCACCTCTGGGCTAATCATATCTTGTATTTGAGTGCGGTCCTAACACTACTGCATGGCCCCCCTCCGGGCTAATCACATCTTGTATTTGAGTGTGGTCCTAACACTACCAAATGGCCCTCCTCTGGGCTAATCACATGTTGTATTTGAGTGCGGTCATAACACAACATGAATGGCCCTCCTCTGGGCTAATCACATCTTGTATTTGAGTACGGTCTTAACACTACTGCATGGCCCCCCTCTGGGCTAATCACACCTTGTATTTGAGTGCGGTCTTAACACTATCAAATGGCCCTGCTCTGGGCTAATCACATGTTGTATTTGAGTGCGGTCCTAACACAACATGAATGGCCCTCCTCTGGGCTAATCACATCTTGTATTTAAGTGCGGTCCTAACACAACATGAATGGCCCTCCTCTGGGCTAATCACATCTTGTATCTGAGTGTAGTCCTAACACTACTGAATGACCCTCCTCTGGGCTAATCAAATGTTGTATCTGAGTGTAGTCCTAACACTACTGAATGGCCCTCCTCTGGCTAATCACATCTTGTATTTGAGTGCGGTCCTGACACTACTGAATGGCCCTCCTCTGGCTAATCATATCTTGTATTTGAGTGCGGTCCTAACACTACTGAATGGCCCTCCTCTGGGCTAATCACAGCTTGTATTTGAGTGCACTCCTGACACTAGCGAATGGCCCTCCTCTGGCTAATCACATCTTGTATTTGAGTGTGGTCCTAACACTACTGAATGGCCCTCCTCTGGGCTAATCACATCTTGTATTTGAGTGCGGTCCTAACACTACTGAATGTCCCTCCTCTGGCTAATCACATCTTGTATTTGAGTGTGGTCTTAACACTACTGAATGGCCCCCCTCTGGCTAATCACATCTTGTATTTGAGTGTGGTCCTAACACTACTGAATGGCCCTCCTCTGGGCTAATCACATCATGTATTTGAGTGCAGCCCTAACACTACTGAATGGCCCCCCTCTGGGCTAATCACATCTTGTATTTGAGTGCGGTCCTAACACTACTGAATGGCCCTCCTCTGGGCTATTCACATCTTGTATTTGAGTGTGGTCCTGACACTACCGAATGGCCCTCCTCTGGGCTAATCACATCTTGTATTTGAGTGTGGTCTTAAACCAACCGAATGGCCCTCCTCTGGGCTAATCACATCTTGTATTTGAGTGCGGTCCTAACACTACAGAATGGCCCTCCTCTGGGCTAATCACATCTTGTATTTGAGTACGGTCCTAACACTACTGAATGGCCCTCCTCTGGGATAATCACATCTTGTACTTGAGTGCGGTCCTAACACTACTGAATGGCCCTCCTCTGGGCTAATCACATCTTGTACTTGAGTGTGGTCCTAACACTACTGAATGGCCCTCTTCTGGCTAATCACATCTTGTACTTGAGTGTGGTCCTAACACTACTGAATGGCCCTCCTCTGGGCTAATCACATCTTGTATTTGAGTGCGGTCCTGACACTACTGAATGGCCCTCCTCTGGGCTAATCACATATTGTATTTGAGTGCAGTCCTGACACTACCGAATGTCCCTCCTCTGGCTAATCACATCTTGTATTTGAGTGTGGTCTTAACACTACTGAATGGCCCCCCTCTGGGCTAATCACATCTTGTATTTGAGTGTGGTCCTAACACTACCGAATGTCCCTCCTCTGGGCTAATCACATCTTGTATTTGAGTGCAGCCCTAACACTACTGAATGTCCCTCCTCTGGGCTAATCACATCTTGTATTTGAGTGCGGTCCTAACACTACCGAATGTCCCTCCTCTGGCTAATCACATCATGTATTTGAGTGCAGCCCTAACACTACTGAATGGCCCTCCTCTTGGCTAATCACATCTTGTATTTGAGTGCGGTCCTAACACTACCGAATGGCCCTCCTCTGGGCTAATCACATCTTGTATTTGAGTGTGGTCCTAACACTATCGAATGGCCCTCCTCTGGCTAATCATATCTTGTACTTGAGTGCAGTCCTGACACTACCGAATGGCCCTCTTCTGGCTAATCACATCTTGTATTTGAGTGTGGTCCTAACACTACTGAATGGCCCTCCTCTGGGCTAATCACATCTTGTATTTGAGTGTGGTCCTAACACTACCGAATGGCCCTCCTCTGGGCTAATCACATGTTGTATCTGAGTGCAGTTCTAACACTAACGAATGGCCCTCCTCTGGCTAATCACATCTTGTATCTGAGTGCAGTCCTAACACTACCGAATGGCCCTCCTCTGGCTAATCACATCTTGTATCTGAGTGCAGTCCTAACACTACTGAATGGCCCTCCTCTGGCTAATCACACCTTGTATCTGAGTGCAGTCCTAACACTACTGAATGGCCCTCCTCTGGGCTAATCACATTTTGTATTTGAGTGTGGTCCTAACACTACCGAATGGCCCTCCTCTGGCTAATCACATCTTGTATCTGAGTGCAGTCCTAACACTACTGAATGGCCCTCCTCTGGCTAATCACATCTTGTATTTGAGTGCAGTCCTGACACTATGGAATGGCCCTCCTCTGGCTCATCATATTTTGACCATATTCTTGCAGAAAAGTTTTCTCCAGAGCTGCACAAATGAGTTCAGATATAGTTTGTCCTTATCTCTTTACAGATGAGTAACAGTTTCTTTATTTTTTCTAGATAACGATTCCCCATCTAATTTCCGGTATTCCTTTCACCCTGCTTACTGTCTTTCATATGTTTGGATATATTAATGCCCTCTGGTATGATTACTTCCCTTCAAGTTCCTTTCCACTTTTGCTGTAATTATTTTGCCTTTATAGGTACATTTCCCTCAGTTTTCAGTTTCAAAATAAATATTACTTCAAAATTTCTTACAAAAACTGCAAGCTAACTTACACATTTGACATTTTAGTTCACCGTGGAGGACATCACAGCGACAAATTCAGGTCACTACAGCATACACACCTGTCATTGTTTATTTATTTACTTATCACCTAACCAGTTGGCTGGGCTGGTGCAAAAAACATTTTTAGCCCAGACAACATAGAAGTGAATGTATATTACAACAGTGATATAGGCAACATTTAGACATATTATTAGTTTACAAAAGTTTATGTCTATTCGATTACTCCAGCTATAATACAACATTTCTATGCATGTATAAGAATGGGGATGTACATGTTAAATTCACGTTGGGTATTTCAGTCTAGTCCCCTCTCTGAGCAAGGAAGGTGTCATTATATATATATGTGTAGCAGTGTGCAGACACCATATCCACCCATCTTGTTGGGGAGTGCAGGATTTGATGCCCCCCCTGCAAAATAAAAGGCTGCAACATAGGCTGTATTTTGTTTACAACGGTGCTTTGGACAGTAGTAAAGGAATTAAGGGATATTGTGTTTTGTGTACTTGGAAGAGCATTATAGAAGGACTAAGAAACGTAAAGATAATTAATAAATATAAGTTTATAAGAGCAGTATTTAAAATGTATCCCTAGTTTTGGGGCTTTGTCCCCCCATTATTGTTTGGCTTTGTACAGATTTTTTGTGCTAAGAGGTTGAGAGCTGTTATCCTGACTCATATTAATCCAAACCTAAGACTTAAAAATAAATTAACTAAAAGAAAGTTATGTGAATAATCTATATGTGTGTCAATGAATATGATAATGTGTGTGTGTGTGTGTGTGTGTGTGTGTGTGTGTGTGTGTGTGTGTGTGTGTGTGTGTGCTCATAGGTTCATAGGTGTTTACTAGCTTAACAATCACAAGGGCATTTTTAAGCATAGCCATGCATCCCAAATCTCTGACAAGTTCTGATACCCTTGATAAGTATTAGCATGGGACTTGGAGATGAACCATTTACAGGTTACCTGTGTCCATTAGAGACATAGGTGCAAAACCAGGGTGAATTTCTGGTTTCCCATCCAATTGTCCAAGTTGCACTTGATCTGGGGTAGGGAGGATCTCTGCTTCACATGGATTGGGAGCCTGTTCCACAAACGGGGTAGTCTCTGGGATACATACTTATGTCTCCAGCAGGTCCTATTTATATCATAAGCAAGGCTTAAGTCTTTAGAACAAGTAATTCTGATGCTGTTTGTTTTGTGTACGTGTGTATGTCAGCCTGTCTGTAGGTTATTGATTGTGTGTCTGTGTCTGTGTTTATCTGCATCTCTGAATGTCTGTGTATGTTGAGTACAGTTTATGAGTTATCTGGTCTGTTGTAATAGAACTGTTTCATAAATGTTTCCTCAGACAGCAAATTACATATCTGGTTTCAGATACTATGTGGAAGAACAACTGTATGTTAAAAATGTTCACAAAATATTTTGTATTAAAGGTAAAACAAATCATAGCAACTTAACAAATAACCTATTTTCTACGGTTCCCTATCAGAAGCCTAAAACACTATAAGCTTGAAAATCAAAATCCTGAAACCAAAAGCCTGAAAATTCAAAATCCCGAAAACCCAAAATCCTGAAACTCAAAATCCTGAAAACACAAATAATGCTAATATGTCACTATAAAGACACTAATATCTACCAACTGACCCTGACCCTAACCCTAAGGTCCGTCACTATCGCACACTCACCTGACCCGCGCCCTAATCCTAACTCACTTAAACCGCCCCTAACCCCAATATTTGTCACTATCGCATACATGCCTAACCTGCGCCCTAACCCTAACTCACTTAAACCGCCCCTAACCCTAACATAAAACCAACCGCACACTGACCTGAACCCAACGCATGACCTAACACCACAGGGCTAACAATAGCAAAGCCACAATGACGTCAGTATGTCCATTTTGTGTTTTCAGGATTTTGAGTTTCAGGATTTTGGGTTTTCGGGATTTTGAATTTTCAGGCTTTTGGTTTCAGGATTTTGATTTTCAAGCTTATAGTGTTTCAGGCTTCTGATAGGGAACCATTTTCTACATATAATAATATCTCCAGGCAGGGCATTACCAGTAAGTAATGACACACAACTTATGGTGCTAGGCCTCACATCACGTCTGAGTGGTCTGCTATTTATTTGTAATGCCCACCCTGTTGGGATTTATTGCTTACATATGAGAATAGGGTATACTATATAGATAGATAGATAGATAGATAGATAGATAGATAGATAGACAGACAGACAGACAGACAGACAGATAGATAGATACATTTTTTGCATTTGTATCATGGTGGACTGCCAGCAGAGGAAGATTTTCACAAGAATAACTGTGGTGCTTTACTTTTTCACTGCTAGAACAGTCATTGGCAGTAGTATTGTTATACAAGATCCATTTAGTTACATATGCAGGCAGCACTGCGCTATTCAGAAGAAGAAATTCAATGCAAGGAAGCCCATAAAATGAAGATAAACCTTTGTGATGTCACATGACTGTTAAAACATAAGAAGCAGAACAGATTTAAAAGCAATAGCTGATATCAATATTTTTAGGAATTAAATTTTATGCCAAAATAAGTGGAAAGACAATGGGACTAAAAATATAGTAGGAGAAACCTGAGTCAGTAGGTAAAAGAAATGTTTGCTGCAAAAATAAAGTGCATGTACATTAAAGAAATGTTTATTCTTTCAGTTTATACATATTTAAGTGCAATTCAGTGAATGCCGGAAATTGTGAGGCAAATGTCCTTAGTACTGGTGATTCAATTCACTGGTTAAAATGTCCTAAGTACTGGTGATTCAATTCACTGGTTAAAATGTCCTAAGTACTGGTGATTCAATTCACTGGGTAAAATGTCCTAAGTACTGATGATTCAATTCACTGGTTAAAATTTGCCAGATAAGTACTGGTGATTCAATTCACTGGTTAAAATTTGCCAGGTAAGTACTGGTGATTCAATTCACTGGTTAAAATTTGCCAGGTAAGTACTGGTGATTTAATTCACTGGTTAAAATTTGCCAGGTAAGTACTGGTGATTCAATTCACTGGTTAAAATTTGCCAGGTAAGTACTGGTGATTTAATTCACTGGTTAAAATTTGCCAGGTAAGTACTGGTGATTCAATCCACTGGTTAAAATTTGCCAGGTAAGTACTGGTGATTCAATTTACTGGTTAAAATTTGCCAGGTAAGTATTGGTGATTTAATTCACTGGTTAAAATTTGCCAGGAGTTAAAATACCAAACAAACTTAACATAAGGAGGCCAAGCCCCCACCTCAAATATAAATAATGCAACCAGAACATTAAAAAAGTAAAATTCTCCAAAATGAAAGAAATGAATGCTAGCACACACTTAGACATTGTATGTTGGCTGAGATTTCCTTTAAAATACATTGTTCAGTAAATTCAGTATTGGGGGAGATGAACTTGGCAAATGGATCCTTGGGAAGTTGGAGCTTGAGGAAGTGTAGAGGAGCCATCACAAAGCTTAAGTTTACTGATGATCTGGAAGTCCATATGGTTTAAAAACTAGATGGTATGAAGTGGTTTATGCTTAAAAAGTAAACTGATCATTGCATAAATGGAGAGCATAGGGCAATTTTTACAAGCTTTTGAGTTTCAATTGTAATCATCAAAAAGAAGAAAAAGTGGAGTTACTTATTTATCTTTTGTTGACCAGGTTAAAGGTCAATCTTACTAGGCTAGCAGCCTGTTTTCAGAGGAGACCTGAACTAGGAAAGAGGTATAACATTTGGGGCAACTTATTGCACCTCTGGGCATTAAAGGCCATTAAATAAAAGCGCTTTCATTCTGATAAATAAAGAGACATTTTTGTGACATTATTTTTGAGAATGGACACGGTATTGGGAATTTTTTATGTCAATATGAAAAGCATAAGGCTGACAGCCTCTGGAATTTAACTTTCAGACTGAAAAGAAAATACATGTACAGTTTTTGCACAGCCAGTGAAAAAGAATGTTAAAAAGACATTTAGAAGTGATGTTTAGTAAGGTAATAGATATTGTGAAAATATGTGATAGCAGGGATTTGTGGAAGAGTGGTTGGGAATGTGTGTTGATATAAAAGTGGTAAATGAAAAAAAATGTGCATCTGCCAAGTATTAGAAATATTGAGGGGAGTAGCGGTTTAGTGAAATATTGGGGTCAACCTAAGACAAGTTTCTTTTTTTATCTTTTTTCTTTTTTTTGGAAAAGAAAGACATTTGATTGACAGATTTGATAAAGATAAATATTTTTGTCTGGGGAAATTGGACAGATACGAAAAGATATGAGGTAAAATGTTATAGATGTAATCAGATGGGGCTTGGATGGAATGTGAAAAAGGGAAAGAAAAGTGAAATAAGAGAAAGAGCAAAGGAGGGAGCAATGGGTAGTATAGCAGAAGATGGAGTAATAATAAAAGACAAGAGATGTAGAAATAAAAGAAACATATATAAAAAATGTAGTTAAGGAAAGTTCTGAAGGAAACAGTGAAGAAGACATAGTTCGGATGTAGTAAAAACTATAAACAATCTGTTGGAAAAAGAAGAAAAGACAGGAAAAGCAAATATAAAGGAATCCGTCTGACAGAAAGGAAATGTGTTTTGATTACCTTATATGTGAGCAGTATTATGAGTTCATAGGTTCATAGGTTCACAAGTTTATACTAGGCTATCTGCCCTGGGGCATTTACAACCTAGCCAGAGTGTGTTTGGCTTTTGCCACCCTTTTAGATCGGTTTACTGTGCCTCTGTATAGTAGGTCACAGAAGATAGCCCTTTTGAGGTTAGTTTACTGTGCCTCTGTCTAGCAGGGACACAGAAGAGATCCCAGGTGTAAACCTACGATCTCCCATCCACTCGTCAAGATTTCTCTTGAAGAGGGTCAGTGAGAGGCTCTGTAACATGGACTGGGATTCTGTTCCAGAGTGAGGGGAGCCTCTGGGATATAAATCTGTCCCTTCAGCATGTCCTAGTTATTTCTGTGATGAGGTTTAAGTCCCTGGAGCGTGTAGCTCTAAGGGATTTGCATTTCCTGAGGTGGAGCATGTCCATTAATTCTGGGTTGGACTTGGCTTTATACGTCAGGCATAGATCACCTCTGAGTAGGCGGTAAGCAACTGAGCACAGCTGGAGTTTCTTTAGCCGAACTGCATAGGGCATCTGTTTGAGTCCCTTGATCCTCTTGGTGAGGCACTTTTGGGGCCTCTCCAGTTGCTGCAGGTGTCGGGTAAGGTACATCCCAAATGGGGCATTGTATTCAATTATGGGCCTGATGAGTGATGAGTAGAGGGGCACAATGACCTCTCTTGTTCTAGATGTGAACCCTTTTGTGATAAGGTGGGCTATATAGAAGGTATTTCTAACCACTCTGGCAACGTGATTGTCAAAAGAGAGGTTTTTATCTACTTGGGTCCACAAATCCCTAATTACTTCTTCCGTACTTAATGGATTACCACATATGTGGTAATTTGTGGGCACTTTGTTTTTCCGAAGGGGATGACTATGCACTTTTTGGCATTTAGCTTAAGGCCATGGCTCTAGCACCAGTTATCCATCTCTGTGAGACCCTTTTGCAGGATACTTGTGTCAGCCAGAGAGTCAATTATGGCACCCAGCTTGTAGTCATCTGCGAACTTGGTCAGCCATAGTACTCCTGTATTAGCCTGTACCTCAGAGAAGTATATACTGAACAAGGGAGGTCCCAGGACTGAGCCTTGTGGGATGCCACTTGTAACTGGTTTGGAGTCTGACATGGCACCTGCAATACTGACCATGTGGGTTCTATCCCTGAGCCAGTTTGCAACCCATCTTGTGACATAGGGGGTTGATATTTAAGCTGGTGAGCTTATTTATGATGCCCAAGTGGGGTATTGTGTCAAAGGCTTTTGCGAGGTCCAGGTAGGTCGTGTGGACTACCTTCCCTTCATCTATGGCCTTGGTAACTGTTTCAAAGAAGTTGACCAGGTTCAAGAGGCAAGATCTGCCCTTAACAAAGCTGAATTGGGTGGGATCCAGTGTCTGGAGGTCACCAATGTCCTTCTTTATGAGTTCCATGATGATACGCTCCATAGCTTTGCAGACCAGACTAGTCAGGCTTATAGGGCGATAGTTTCCTGGGTCCATTGTGGCACCACCTTTGTGGAGCGGGACCACTGTTGCTGTACGCATTTCCTTGGGTACATATCCTGTAGCAAGGCTGAGATTGAACAGTGACTTTATGTGAGGGTTTAGTTCTTTTTGGAGCTCGTGTAAGACGCAGCCCGGGACACCATCTGGTCCCATTGATGCTGTGTTTTTTGCTTTGGAGAGGGCAGCTCTCACCTGTGCATTTGTGATGTCAGGGATGCTACATTCTGTTGGGATAGACATTTGATCTTTTGAGGGGAGGTTTGCACTGAACCTGTCAGCCAGGATGTTGGCAATGTCTGTGGGATCAGTATATTTTTTGTCATTTTGTACTAACTCAGAGCATATCTGGGAGTTGCCCCCCAGATTCCTGACATAACTAAAGAAGGCCTTGTGATTATCTTTCGTGTCTTGTGCAATTTTTCTTTCAAAGCTGGTCTTGGATAATTTTATGAGGATCGTAGTTTTTTGCTAGTACTGATCAGAGATGCCTTCCCCTTTTGGGATTTTGCTCTATCATGTAGTAGCTTCCTCCTTCTGTTGTATAGCTTATTTATGGCTGGGGTCCACCAGACTGGTCTCCTGCCTTTGGAGAAATGAGTCTTGGTTTTATTTGGGATAGTACAATCCATGCATTCCTCTATGTGTCCATAGAATGCATTTGTAAAGGATTCTGCTGTTTGGGCAGTATTTTCCACTGGCCCGGTGGCTTTGAAGGATTCCGCCTCGGTTTTGAGAAGTGTGAAATTTGCTTTTGAGAAATTTTTCACCATGATTTCCTTGGCTGGGGGTGGGGATGGGATATGGATGTCCAGTGAGATAAATTTATGGTCTGATCTTACCAATGAGGGACATACCTCTGGTGTGGAACATAGAGTCCCCATGTTGATGATGACCAGGTCCAATATGTTATCCCCTCTTGTGGGAGTGGTGACCAGTTGTTCCATAGCATTTGAGTTTATAAATTCTAGGAACCATTGGGCAAGGGTGTTGGGGCTTGAGTAGTTTTCCCAGTCGATGTTTGGGTAGTTGAAGTCACCCAATATTATTGTGTTTGGAGAGATCTTCATATTCTCCAGTGTTTTCAGGAAGGCTGAGTGGGGTTCCTGAGTTTGGGAGGGTGGTCTGTAGCAGGCTACAAACTGAAAGACAGTTTTGCCCACTGTTAACTGTACATGGATGCTCTCTGATGCTTCATGTAGTGCCACTAACCTGGAGGTATGGGTATTTTGATGAATATGGATACTCCCCCTCCTTTTGTGGTTCAGTCCGAGTTTTGGGGCCGAAAAGCATGGCATGAGGTATAACCTGGTAGTGCTGGGGTGCTCTCTGGGGCCTTGAACCAGGTCTCTGTCACTGCACAGATATCGATATTCTCTATACTGAGGAGAGCCTGGAGTGCGTGCATCTTGAAGTTTAGACTTCTGGCGTTGAGCAGCATTACCCTTAGTTTTTTTTGTTGTGTTGTCTATGGAGGTGGGTTTGTCTTTTGAGCCTTGCCTATAAAAGGCACTATGGGGGTGGCAAGAGCCTTAGCCAGTATTTGAAAGCCCAGGGGTGACAGGTGCAAGCCATCCCTAGCAAAGCAACGTGGCTTGTCAAGCATGTCATTCCAAGCTGACAGACACTGAATCCCCTTAGAATGGCATCAATACTTTAGCCAATTGTTAAAATTGATCATTTTGTCTTTATACTGTGGCATCATTCTTGGTGAGGGCAAGATGCTACTCAAGGTCAGGATCATACTGGCCTGGGCTACATGATCAGAGAGTTCCTCTATATCTCTTTTCATGTAATCCAGGGAGGTACATCTCAGGTCATTCTCACCAGCATGGACAATGACGGAATCATATTTGTACTTGCTTTGGAGTGACCTGAGTGCTTGTGTTATGTGGCGGATCCTGGCACCCGACAGGCAACTTACAGTGACCTTCTCCTTGTTTAGTCTGGTGAGAGGAATGTCAGTGTGTCTGACAATAGAGTCCCCTATTACAAGTGTGTTAGGTGTGTTGTTTAGCCTTAAGGGCTGTGGCTGTGTGGCACACTGACTTTGTGAAATATGTGATACATGGGTATTGTTGCAGGGTAGCGGTTGCTTGGATGTCTGCTTTGGAGGTCTCTGCTGCTTTGGCAGATTTTTATTTAGAGCCTCCGAATATGTTTTTGTATGTTTATGTGTTTGGTTTGCTGATGTGATAGGTCTATGTGAGACTGGAATAGTGGTGTGTGTGGTTACCTTCTCCTCCTGACTGACTGTGCCAGTGCTGGGTTGAGAGAGCTCAGCCTCCAGTTTGGCTGTATAGTTGCATCTCTCACATATATTTGAGTCTGATGGGAGGAGGAGAAGGTGGTCTGTGCACATAAGGCAGTTGTAACATTGCCTCAAGATACCCAGATTCACCAGCTGGACTGGAGAGTAAACCCAAAACTGAGTATTGGACATGCCCGAACAGTATAAGGAACAGTTTTTTGACTGATCAGAAAGGACCAATAGGGAGCCAAGTACTTATAATGAGTATAAGAGGGTGTAGTGCTTTAGTTAGTGTTTACTTATAAGATTACTTATAAGATCAAGTGCAGGGCTTTAGAATGAAAATAGAGTGCTTACTTTGAGAGTTTGAACAGTTCTAAGGGAAAAAGTGAAGAGCAGACTTTGTGGAGCCGGGAATAGTTTAAACCCATTTAAGCGGCGCTGCCCGATGCTGCACTCTGTGCAAAATCGTGCAAAAATGGGTTTTAAGGCAGGGAACATGAAAGAGCTGGGAATTAGCCCAAAACGTTTTTCAGCAGTAACCACTCCTACAGGGGCAGGAAGTCTGTTCAGTGTTAATCACTGCCACTGATGAACACAGAGACTTCCCTTTAGCCCAAGCAAGCACTGGTCTCCAAGAAACTTACAAACAGTTCAGAACAGCAAATCTGTAACTGAACTTTTTTAAATTTCAGAAAGTGGGAAAAAAGCAAGATTTATTTTGTTGTTTTTTTTGTTTTAGTTTAAAGGTAGCAGAGATACACAAGTAGCAAAATAGTCAGAACAGTGCAATAAATGTCCCCACACTTGAGTGCTAGGCCAGAGTCAGGTAAAATGCAATTTTAAGAAAAAAAATGATTTTAAATTAAGTGCAACACAGGAAATGCAGTAAACAGGCTCTAGATGTGTTCTAAATACTGTTTCTAATACAGATACCAACTTTAGCAAGCCGGAAAATGCTGAAAAGTAGGTGGCAAAGCAGAAATTTTAAACAAAAAATCAGAAGAAAATACTTAAAATCTCAAAAGTGGCTCCTTTCTTCTCTCAGCGTTTTCTCCCCTTGGTAGGCGCTTCAGCAACAATTATCAAGCCTGGAAAGACGCCAAAAACCACGGGGCAGCAGGGTTTTAAGAGAGAGAGATCAAGGAGTTTGGAATTGACCCAAAATGGCCAATAAAACTACAGTTTCTAGGCAGTAACCACTCCTACAGGGGCAGGCAGGCTGTTCAGTGTTAATCACTGCCACTGATGAACACAAAGACTTCCCTTTAGCCCAAGCAAGCACTGGCCTCCAAGAAACTTACAAACAGTTCAGAACAGCAAATCTGTAAATGAACTTTTTTAAATTTCAGAAAGTGGGATAGTGTATCAATGGTGTGAAAAAATTAAAGCAAATATAATTGCATTGAGTAATGTAAGATTTATAAATATTGAAAACGGGGCAGTTAGAACTGTTATGGAGTGCAAAAATGGAATGGAATTTAGATATAGGGCCAGATTCAATAAAGCCTACACTAAGTGTATACTTTTCTGAGTGACAGACAACACAGACATAACTCACACCTTCTTCCTCCTAATTTTAGTTTTGCTACTGATATTCTTCCAGCTTTAAATATTGACAAGGATTCGTAAAGGTTACCACAAAGTGTAGACTACATGTATAGTTAGTGTAATCTTTCTGAGTGAGTAGAAAGCACAAAAAATGTGATATGAATTTTATTGAATACGTATAGTGTACACTTACTGTAGGCTTTATTGAATATGCCCAATAGAGAGCTATATGGGAATTGTGGTGATGTTTAAGAATGAACATTTTTAATTTTAGATCATATACTCATTAGGGCAGGCAGAATATCTATAACTGATTTTTGATAATAGGGTGAGTTAGTTATATATCCAAGTACATATAGCAATGAAAGAGAAGAAATGTTGATTTGTTAATATGATATGCTATAATTCATATGAATATTATTTTGATTAGAGATTTTAATTGTAATGCAAGAAAATGAATAGGTAGAAATTGTGAGGATGTTAAGAAATGAAATAAATTATTAGCTTGATCAGTTTAAATATAGGTAAAAAAGAGAATTTGTATATAAAAGGCACAAATTAAAAACTGAGATATATTCTATTTGTTTTCATAATGAGGGGGGACTGGTCAAAGTATATTTTTCAGATCATTTGGCAGTATGTTAGATATGATAAAAGTGTAAAAAGGCTGAACAATGAAGTCAAAAATGAGTGCAGAAAATAGTAAAAGAATTATGGAAAGACCACTGTCCTATTACATTTATACATGAAAGTTGGTCCGATTGGTGAGTAGCATATAAAGGTAAGTTAAAATAGAATATGAAACAGTAGAAAAACAGATGTTGAGGAAAAAGAAGAAGGAATATGGCAAGACTAAAGCTAATGTGGACATTAATGGAACATAGTAGGATTTTTTTGATAAAGAGAATTATGTCAAGAAAAAGAAAATATAATGTTTATTAAGAAGGCAGAAATTTTTGTTCAAAGTAAAAAGGAAGATGTTAAGAAGTTAATAATTTTGAATAAAAGCATGGAAAAACCACCACGATGAGAATCACTTCCTCATATAATAGAGACAAAAACACAGGTAAACGAATAAAATCCAAAGGCTCTAATAAGAGATGAGCGCTTTCGGCTCTTCAGCCTTCATCAAATCTAAAAATGAGCTCTCTTCACTAGTTTAAAAACATAGTCCCATCCAATCAGATGTTTGTCATTTAGTGACATCATATTGAGTAGGTGTAACACACCTTTTAACATCTTAAAGCTAAGCTCTAGCTGCAAAAACCAGACCTTTCTGACATTAAAATAAAGTCATGAAGAAAACTTTCAAAATATTTTGAAGCGTCTGTTTTAAAGCAGAGGCTTCAGTGGTACTATATTGTTTATACCTGGATGCCTGTCGGTTCTAAGGTTTATTATCCACTCAGTTTCTCATATTTCTGTAAGATTTTTAAGGTCAGCACCATGAAAATTGTCTGCTGACCTACAGTTCTGACTCTTGATTAGTATGTGACACCATACACAAGTATTGGCCAGTCTTGACAGAAAATGAAAAAATTAAAGAGATAGTAGGGGAGAAAACACGTTTTACTTACAAGAACAAAAAAACTTAAAAAGGATGCTATGCTTCAAAGATGGAGTTTCACAAATAATTGGATTCCAGACATCTAAGAAAGGTACATATATATGTGGCAAATGCAAAGCTTGCCCTTATATAAACACCAGCTACTGCTTCTCACATCCTATCTCTGGCCAAGACTTCCATTTTAACGGATATGCTACCTTCCTTTCCCGAGATTTAGTTTATCTAGCTAGCTGCAAGAAATGTGCACCTTTCTATGTAGGTAAAACTAACCAGTTGTTTAAAGCTAGGATTATGCAACATCTGCGAGATATCACTAAAGCTGATACTAACAATGTATTAGCCGCTCACGTTATACAGTTTCCCACTCATTTACTTTTATGGTCTTGGATCACATCGTACCCAATTTTCATGGAGGTGACCTTAAAAATCTTACAGAAATACGAGAAACTGAGTGGATAATAAACCTTAGAGCCGACAGGCATCCAGGTATAAACAATATAGTACCAATGAAGCCTTTGCTTAAAAACAGATGCTTCAAAATTTTTTTGAAAGTTTTCTTCATGACTTTATTTTAATGTCAGGAAGGCCTGGTTTTTGCAGCTAGAGCTATAGCTTTAAGATGTTAAAAAGTGTGTTACACCTACTCAGTATGATGTCACTAAATGACAAACATCTGATTGGATGGGACTATGTTTTTAAACTAGTGAAGAGAGCTCATTTTTAGATCTGATGAAGGCTGAAGAGCCAAAATTGCTCATCTCTTACTAGAGCTCTTGGATTTTATTCATTTACCTGTTTGTTTGTCTCTATTAAAGGAGGAAGTGATTCTCATCATGGTGGTTTTTCCAGGCTTTTATTCAGTTTTCACATTTTATCCAAGGACTACCTTTAGCTGTTATAGGGTGCCTTGTTTGTTTTATTAAGTTAATCATTTTCTTGGTAAAAAGTTAAGAAAGAAATACCCGTTAATAGAAAAATTATAAATAAAAAAAAAACAAAAAAGAAGTGATTTTGCAACAAAAGAAAATAGAAGAAGAGCTTATTAAATTTATTGAAAAATATCAAAATAAGGATAAGAAATCTGATATTAAAGAATAGGGTTGTGAAATGTTTACAGAAATAGAGAATTGATTTATAATAAGGGGTATTAGTGTAAAAGAAATGGAAAAAGTATGAAGCAACGTGAATGCAGTTTTGTCTTCTCCTACAGATGGTATAGAGTATGAATTTTATAAAGATGTGGGGAAAGTTCAGGAAATAACATTTGTAAGGGTGTTGAACAAATGGAAAAAATCAAGTTTTGAAAAATAGGGTTTGTGAGGGAGCAATAAAATGAATTTGGAAGAAAGAAAAGAAAGAATATTTAAATAATTGGAGACCAGTAGTGTTGATGAATGTAAATTATAAATTTTATTTAAATAATGCAAGTTTAAATAGAAAAGGTAGTGGAAAATAAATGACGAAATTGAATTTATGGGATGAAGGGTAAAAAAGTAAGTGAAATGTTAATGCTGATAAAGAAATAATACACCATACAAAAGAAGAAGGAATTGAAGAAAGGTGAGTGGGTACGGCTATGGAAAAGATTTATCACAACGTAAACAGAAGTCCGATATAAAGAAGTTTGGAGAGTTATTGTATAAATAAAGAAATCTTAAGATTAATGAAAGAGCCATATGATAAAATCATAAATAGTGTGTTGATTAATGGAAATTAAGTAGAGAGGTAATAATATAAAACAGGTTAGACAAGGTTTCCTGATGAATAGTTTAATTTATGCTTTGTGTATGAATGTTATTCTAAATTAAGTAAATAAAGAAATAAGGGGTGCTGAATGTTGGTGTAAAGATGAAACTGAAGTATCATTAGTAATGCTATATGTATATAATGTAATAGTAATTATGAAAATATAATGCAGGGGACAGACGTTATTAAATTATTTGGAAAACTGTTAGTGCATGTTTAAAAAATAATAAAGAACATAGAGAGTTTGGAGAAATAGTGAAGAAAAGTAGGTATTTATTTTAATAACGCAAGTATACAGATCTCAGATATTAATTCTGGAAGTTATAAATTTAAAATATTTCAATGGTTAGAAAGTTTGAAAGAAAAAAAAAGTGTTTTATGGAAATCTTTTAATTTACATTTTTAAAAAGAAAATTTATTTATTGAATGGGTATGTTTTAGGGAAACTGGGTTCTGTAATACTTTGTAGAGACGAAATATATAAATAGTAAAATTATTGTCTTTCATATGGAGGTTCAGGTCTGAATCCAATAAAAATAGGTATTTTTATATAATAATGTGGGGCTAAAAAATCCAAATGTGTTATTGGCTTTTTAGTTTTATATAAGATGTTGAGACAAAGTGTAAGGAAAGAAACTGGAGGGAGGTTGGTAGATGAAAAGTGTAAATGTGGGAAGAATTAAAAGGAAATAACATAATAATAAGTATATTAAAAGGGCAAGGTTTTGAACTCAGAAAAAAATAGTAAGTTGGAAAATAGATATGATGAACATGGAAGAGATTAGAGAAAGGTGGTATGAGAATACCATGAGACAGAGACTGTACATTATTTAAAAGTGGTGCAGCAGTTTGTGTTGTCACCTCACAGTAAGAGATTCTATGGTTTGATTCTCAGCTGGGGTACCTTCTGTGTGGAGTATGCATGTCCTGCCTGTGTTTGTGTGGGTTTCCTCTGGGTGCTGTGGTTTCCTCCTACTTTACAAAGACATATGTCTGGAGCATTTCTCCCTGGGCTTTTGCTGAAAATTACCTCGTTCCAAGTTGGACTTTCCTGGTAAACAAATAATAAATAAATAGTTGATATAGGGAGCAAATTAATTAATTAAAAAAAGTGGGAAGAAGGATAGACGTGAAATACAGGACAACTGAATGTAGAATTTGTTTAGAATGTGGAGAATTAGAATCAACTGAACATTTTTTAGAAAGTAGGAGGGTTAAGAGATTATGGGGAAAAACAAACTGTGGAGTATGAAAGTGGATTAAAAATATTAAGCAGAAAATATTTGTTATGGTAGGTTTGAGAAGGATGAGAGGTCAAATCATGAAAAAGACAAGTGATTCCATACATATATCAAATATGACATTCTGGAATAAAAGAAATGTTATTTGACAAAAATTGCAATGACAAAGACACTTTAGTTAAGATACATTTTTAAGTTATAAGGGCTGGATACTTTAAAATATATTTTAATAGGTGTATTTCTGTATTGGTATGTATCAGACTAGTTATTGAGTATGTATATTGTCTATATGATGGAAAATCTTTTATAGATGTTTTGGATGGGTCAGTAAAGAACACCTTCACGTTCTTCTGAGCTACCACCATCTCAAGCAATGGGGCCTCAATTTAATGTCTCATCTGAAGGATGACGCAGTCAGGAGTACTACACCATCCTTATGCTATTCTTCAATGTCTGCAAACAGTTTACCTGGTGTGGGAATAAAACCCACAGCCTTCAGCACCAAGAGTGAGTGTGCTGCCTGTTGCACCACTGACACTGACTGACTTTTGTTCACTTCAGCACAGTACTGCATAATGCTTATGGGATATGGAAAGTAAATCTTTACAAACTGCAAGAATATGAAAAAAACAATTATTATGGATAGTAAAAGCTGCATTCACATGAAATAGATTTTAAGGGATTGGTGTGAATTGGTATAGATTGATATGATATGGTGTGGTATAGTTTGGTTTGGTATGACATGGTACAGTATGGTACTGCATAGTATGGTGTGGTAAGGTATGGCTTAGTACAGTGTGGTATGGTATGGTATGTTATAGCATGATACAGTATGGTATGGCTCAGTACAACATGGTACAGTATGTTATGTTATGGTATGGTACAGTATTGTATGCTATGTCTTATTGCATGGTATAGCATGGTATGGCTTGGCATGGCATGGTACTGTACGCTAAAGTATAGTATGACAGCTGAATAACTAACTGGCTGTATGATAGAACCCATACTGTTAAGGATGGGATTGTTTGCCCAGAATAGAAAACACATTTTCAGCAGTGTCCCACAAGGTTCTGTCCAGGCTCCCTTCTCTTTCACATATAGTTCTTCGACTATGGACTATGTATAACCAAGTTTGCTGATGTTTGCAAACTAGGACAGTTGTGAAATACCATTATTTTACTCAGAAAGATTTAGCTGCACCTTTGACTACAGGAAACTGCAGTTAGCAACTCAAAGCCTTCAGCCTTTGCACTGTTTGTCAGAGTGATCACTGCTTAACCTTCTTTGCTAGGAATGACCTCACATTCTTTAATTCCTTCACCCAAGAACAACTGTTGGTAAAGTAAACACCCATCCAGAGACTTAAACCCATTCTACCACATTAAAAGTACCGGGTCTGATAATTACTTAATGCAACTTACCCCTCATTTTTGGAACAGCCCCCCCCATACCAAGCAGAGTATATCACTGGTACCATTTAAACACAGTCTGGAGAAGTGGATGAGTGATGGCAAATTTTCATCTGGGATTTGCAGAGATAATATACTTAATCAGGGGCACCAATAAGCTCTACCAGTGTTGGGTGATATAGCTGAACTTCTCAGTTTTCTGTATTCCTGTAAGCTTGGTAAGAGTCTATGAATGTACAGTATGGTATGGCTTAGTATAGTGTTTATGTGATATAGTATCTTATAAATTAGTGTGATATAATATGGTATGGTATAGTATGGTATGGCATGGTATGGTATAGTATGGTAAAGTGTAATATAATATATGGTATAGTACCATATGGTGTGGCATGGTATGATATGGTATGGTATGGTAAAGTGTGATATAATATATGGTATAGTGACATGGTATGATATGGTATGGCATAGTGTGATATAACATATGGTACAGTACCTTGTGTTGTGGCATGGTATGATATGGTATGGTATAGTGTGATATAATACAGTATATGGTATAGTACAGAATGGTGTGTCATGGTATGGTATAGTGTGATATAATATATAGTATAGTACAGTACGGTATGGTACAATACGATGTATGTACTTCTAAACATCAAAGTACACAAATCTCAAATGGCTAATGAATGATTCCAAAAGAATGAATGACAAAGCACTGCAAATACAAAAACACATGTATTCTGCAAGGGGAGAAATCCCCCCTGCTTACTCCCACAACCTCCTGCTAATTATACATACCAACTCTGAGATCGCTGCACAAAGAGGAAAGGGCAAATTTCCAAATCCCCACTGTGCACAATCATGCACAGACTGATCACCAACAGAAGAGATCAAAACTTAAACTTCTGTCAGTGTTAAACACATATGAAATTATGAATGTTCATCTATATGGAGGATTCCTGGTATGATATGGTATGGTATAGTGTGATATTATATGGTTGATATGGTATGGTATAATATGATTTGGTGTGGTATTGTATGATATGGTATGGTGTAGAGTAATGTAATATGATATGGTATGGTATCACGTAATATGATACAGTATGGTATAATGTGATATGGTATGTAATAGTATAGTACGGTATGGTATTGCATGGCATGGTACTTTATGGTATGGTATGATATGGTATAATGTCATATGGCATAGTATGGTATGGTATGATATGGCATAGTATGATATGATATAGAGTGATATGATATGGTAGATTACGGTATAGTGTGGTTTGATGTAGTGTGATATGATGTAGTATAGTACAGTATGGTGTGGTATGGTATAGAGTGACATGATATGTTATGGCATAGTGCAGTATTATGTGATGTAATATATGTTATAGTGTGGTATGGTGTGGGTATGGTATAGTGTGATATATAGTATAGTATGGTATGGTACTGTATGGTATGGTATGGTATTGTGTGATATGATATGGTATAGTACCACATGGTATGATATGGCATTGTGTGATATGATATGGTATAGTACGATATGGTATGGTGTAGAGTAATATAATGTGGTATGGTATCATGTAATATGATACAGTATGGTATAGTGTGATATGATACATAATGGTATAGTACGGTGTGGTATTTCACGGTATGGTACTTTATGGTATGATATGGTATAATGTGATATGATATGGTATAATGTGATGTGATATGATATGGCATAGTATGATATGATAGAGTGATATGATATGGTAGAGTATGGTATAGTGTGGTTTGATATAATGTGATATGATATGATATGGTATAGTACAGTATGGTATGTATAGTGTGACATGATATGTTATGGTATAATGCAGTATTGTGTGACATGCATGTTATAGTATGGTATGGTGTGGTATGGCATAGTGTGATATATAGTATAGTATGGTATGGTACTGTATGGTATGGTATTGTGTGATATGATATGGTATAGTACAATATGGTATGATATGGTATAGTGTGGTATGATATGATATGATATATGATATAATATGATATGGTGTAGGATATGGTATAGTATAGTATGGAGTGGTGTGATATGGTGTGTTATAGTGTGACATGATATGGTACAGTACAGTATGGTGTGGTGTGGTATAGTATAGTGTTTCATTATATGATAGGGCATAGTATGTTGTGATATGGTATGGCTTAGCATGACATGATATGGTATGGTATAGTACTGTGTGGCGTGGTATAGTATAGTGTGACATAATATATGGCATAGTACTTTATGGTGTGGTATGGCATAGTATAGTATAGTGTATGGTATTGAATAGTGTGATATGATATGGTATAGTATGGTATGGTGTGATATGACATAGTACAACATGGTGTTGTATGGTATGGTATAGTGTGGTGTGATATATGGTACAGTATGATATGGTGTGGTATGATATAGTGTGATATGATATGGTATATTATGGTGTGGTATGACATGATGGAGTGTGGTGTAAAATTTGGTATGTTATAAAAAAGTTAAGATCCTGAGAATGCAAAATAATAATAGATTAAAACCAGAAGTATGGGATGAACAGCTACAAGTAATACAAGCAAGGCTGGAGGGATTTTTATGGAGGTGTATAAACTGTAGAGTAAGAGAGGTGAGAAAATGTTTTAAAAAAGCATAATAGGAAGAAAAGAATATATGTTTATATATTTATATATGGTGTAAGTCATCTATGAATATACAGATGGATACAAATGTGTGTATATTCTTCCTGTTACTCTTTCTGTGAAGGGAGGCAGAATGGCACAGCATGTAGTGTTGTCACCCTATAGAAAGAGGCCCTCCAGCTTGATTCTTGGCTGGAGTCACTTCTGTGCGGAGTCTGCATGTCCTGTCTGTGCTTCTGTGGGTTTTCTCCTGGGGCTCCATTTTCCTCGCAGCTGGAATGGGCACTCCAAATTGGCTGTAGGTGTGTGTGTGTGTGTGTGTGTGTGTGTGTGTGTGTGTGTGTGTGTGTGTGTGTGTGTGTGTGAGAGAGACAACCCAAACCCATGTGTAAAAATGAGAAAAAGGTTTTGTGGCTGGATGGCTGTAACTCAAAATACACGTTTTGTAGAAAAGTTTGAATTTAGTTTTATGTAGTGCAGGAAAACTGATGTTTGAATGAAAAAGTGGTGGTTGTGAAGACATGCAAGAATGTGTTATTGCAATAGGTATGGATGTGCAAATGTTTGTGAGTTAGTGTTAGAATCAGGCTTAGACAAAGGGGTAGAGTCAGTGTTGTGCATGTTTTGTGCTCTGTGTATTCCGTGTCCCTTTGTCTTATGCAGTGGTGCTATTAGATATGAATTCATAATATGTAGGATTAGGGGGCAGGTGTTAGGCTAGCTTTATAATTAGTGTTACAGTTAGCAGAAATGAGTAAGGTGGGTATGGCATTTACTGATATAAGACTGGGTGGGGTTTAATGATAGAGAGCTGTGGGTAGTGTTGTCACCTGAGAGCAAGAGGTTCTCTAGCTCAAGTCTTGGCTGGGGTACTTTCTGGGAATGTCCACCTGGTGTTCATTTGGGTTTTCTCCAGGAGTTCTGGTTTCCTCCCACATTCCAAAACATTCAGTAGGTAGAGTGGACACACTAAATTGGCCATATGTTTGAGTGTGTGTGCAAGTTATGAAAGAACAACTGCAACAGAGCTAACCATCCTGCAGTGCAAACATTAGTTTTAGATGGTCACTGTTGAGGTGACACCCCAATTTCATATTCAAAAATGGGAAAAGTAGGGTTATGGCTGGAAGGATGGACATAGGTGTGTGTGTGTGTGTGTGTGTGTGTGTGTGTGTGTGTGTGTGTGTGTGTGTGTGTGTGTGTGTGTGTGTGTGTGTGTGTACACATGAACCTGTTTTTGATATTTTATATAGACAGATAAATAGATGCACACCTTAATAATCCCTTTGTGTATCGAACTGATGAAGCATGTTGTAATAGGTATGGCTGTGCCCTGAGTGGGTGTATAAGAATTTAATAGGTATGGCTGCACCCTGAGTTGGTGTATAAGGATTACATAGGTATGGCTGTGCCCTGAGTGGGTGTTTAACAATTTAATAGGTATGTCTGCACCCTGAAGTGGTGTATAAGGATTTAATAGGTATGGCTGTGCCCTGAGTGGGTGTATAATAATTTAATAGATATGGCTGTGCCCTTAGTGGGTGTAGATAACTAATAATGAACTGTGTTTAGAGAGTATCAGTAAATTATGTTGGGAATTGAGATAGGTACCTTTGCATACATTAAGTATGTATGTTGTTAGGTAATGGCATTTTGCATATATTAAGTATGCATGTTGTTAGGTTAGATACAGATTCATTCATTCATTCACTCACAGATTTTTGACTGAGTTAGTCCCACTAGGCCATTGGCCTCTTATTTAAACATGTTGTGATTCCTTATACAAACAGAATTACCCAAATACAGAAGTGTATCAGAGGTGACTGTATGCTTTGGAAAAGTAACAAAAAGATACCAAATATTTAACTAAGAGATGGAAAAAAGTCAAAATATTTACATATGTTAGACCTTATATAAACTTCACATTAATGTAAATATGTATATATTTGTAAGTATTAAATTAAGTGATCAAAAGTTTAACAAAAAAATAACCCCCTATAAATCCAAGATGTGTATCATCTACTTGAACTGCCACCAGAATAGGCAGATTAGACACCAAAAGGAATGCAGCCATACATCACGCCCACATATCCTGTCAGAAATGGAATGTGACCCCAGATGTCTGGTAAGGCACAAAACCTACAAGTTTGATATTCTAACATTAATGACAAGAGTGGAGTGTGCTGAATCACAGACTTCAAATCAGAGAATTGCTTTTCTTTGTTTATGTCTGTGTACAGTGATGTTCTTGAAAATTGTTATAACTGCATCTTCAGACTTGTAACTAGTCAATACATGGATATGCATAAACAGGCAATACTTGTGGTTACCTGTAACTTCTGTCTGCCAGTCTAAGTGTAGAACAAACAGTGCCAGACAAGTGAAAGAAGAAACAAAGCTACTGTTGTGTACTACATTTCAGATTTTTATGAGGCTATAAAGTTTACTATTCTTAGGAGCAGGGCCAGCTTCCATAGTAACTAGTCTGATGTGGTCATCGAGTCCCACCCAGTGCTTTATTATTCTCAGCTGTGTCTGAGAGGGTCATGTGTTATTTGCTTGTTTTTGACTGGCTTTGTGCTTTTCCTCTGTTTTTAGGTAGTGAATTGCTTCTGGGATCTCTCTGCTTTATTAAGATGATAAACTGTTTCTTAACTTTTTGCTGCAGCAGAACAATATTAAACTCTCCTTCCTGGTACCATTCTTGTGAGCTCTTTGGAAAAGTTCAGCATATGTGAACTACACTGACCAATAAGTTAAACTGCTGCACGAACCAACACTCCTGTGTAGGGAAACAGTGGAAGAACAGCACCACAGTTCACTTCAATAGGCTGAAAGGCAGTGTAAAATCAATGCATAGTCCAAGGTTGTAATGACAACTTCATTTATTGTGAAAACCAATAAAGTCTTAATGCTTTCTTCCCAAAAAATCAAGGGACTTCATCAGAGTAATGATTCAAACAAAGCTGCCATATTTAAATTTAAAATCCTAGGAAAAATGCAACGTAACCAACTGTCAAGTCAGCTTAAAGGCACAGTAACAATAAAAACAAGTTAAACGTTCAAAGTTTAAAAATCATTGAAACTTGGAACCCTTGGAATAAAAGTACACCCACATAACTTTCGTTGCATGACTTTAACATAGTTGTTTTAAATTAACTCCTAAAACAATTGTGGAAATTTTCCTAGTACATGTTCCCCATCACAAAGAACAAAAAAGAAAAGTGGGAGGGGGGCTCCTACCACATAGAGAAAAATGCAAAGATCTCACTAACTGAAGGCTTTGAGTTTACAGAAGCAAGTAAGTGAAATACCTTCATTTAAACCACAGGGTCCGGTTGTATTTGTTCTAATCTTCCACTTGGACTCCTTACATTCCAACTTAATTTTCCACAGATCCCCCATGATCTACAGCTATCAAAAAAGAAGTGACACAATGGCCATTGTGCATTTCAATATGCTTCCCCAAGCTGTTCCTGCTGTCTTGTTTTTAATGTCCCTTAAATGTTTGTAATTTCTGCCTTTTAAACTCTTTCAGGTTTGCCAACATAGAAACAGGGAGACTGGGAAGGAAGTGCTATGTAAACCACTTTCTCAGTTTTACAGTTGCATTTTTTAGGGCATACATTGGTCACAAATCCTTGCACCTTTACTTTTTCCTCTTCCTAATATTGGAACAATAAGAACAAGAACCACATTTGGACAATTGGTGAGTACACGTGCTTCCATTAGTTTGTAAGAGTTCCCTTTCTAGGTGAGTACACTTGCTTCCATTAGTTTGTAAGAGTTCCCTTTCTAGGTGAGTACACGTGCTTCCATTAGTTTGTAATAATTCCCTATGTAGGTGAGTACATGTGCTTCCATTAGTTTATTAGAGTTCCCTTTCTAGTTGAGTACACTTGCTTCCATTAGTTTGTAAGACTTCCCTTTCTAGATGAGTACACATGCTTCCATTAGTTTGTAAGAGTTCCCTTTCTAGGTGAGTACACTTGCTTCCATTAGTTTATTAGAGTTCCCTTTCTAGATGAGTACACATGCTTCCATTAGTTTGTTAGAGTTCCCTTTCTAGGTGAGTACACTTGCTTCCATTAGTTTATTAGAGTTCCCTTTCTAGATGAGTACACATGCTTCCATTAGTTTGTAAGACTTCCCTTTCTAGATGAGTACACATGCTTCCATTAGTTTGTAAGCGTTCCCTTTCTAGGTGAGTACACTTGCTTCCATTAGTTTGTTAGAGTTCCCTTTCTAGGTGAGTACACATGCTTCCATTAGTTTGTAAGCGTTCCCTTTCTAGGTGAGTACACTTGCTTCCATTAGTTTGTTAGAGTTCCCTTTCTAGGTGAGTACACGTGCTTCCATTAGTTTGTAAGAGTTCCCTTTCTAGGTGAGTACACGTGCTTCCATTAGTTTGTAATAATTCCCTTTCTAGGTGAGTACAAGTGCTTCAATTAGTTTGTCAGAGTTCCCTTTCTAGGTGAATACACATGCTTCTACTAGTTTGTAAGAGTTCCCATTCTGGGTGAGTACACGTGCTTCCATTAGTTTGCAAGAGTTCCCTTTCTAGGTGAGTACACTTGCTTCCATTAGTTTGTAAGAGTTCCCTTTCTAGGTGAGTACACGTGCTTCGATTAGTTTGTAAGAGTTCCCTTTCTAGGTGAGTACACTTGCTTCCATTAGTTTGTTAGAGTTCCCTTTCTAGGTGAGTACACTTGCTTCCATTAGTTTGTAAGAGTTCCCTTTCTAGGTGAGTACACATGCTTCGATTAGTTTGTAAGAGTTCCCTTTCTGGGTGAGTACACTTGCTTCCATTAGTTTGTAAGAGTTCCCTTTCTAGGTGAATACACTTGCTTCCATTAGTTTGTAAGAGTTCCCTTTCTAGGTGAGTACACTTGCTTCCATTAGTTTGTAAGACTTCCCTTTCTAGGTGAGTACACGTGCTTCGATTAGTTTGTAAGAGTTCCCTTTCTAGGTGGGTACACTTGCTTCCATTAGTTTGATAGAGTTCCCTTTCTAGGTGAATACACTTGCTTCCATTAGTTTGTAAGAGTTCCCTTTCTAGGTGAGTAAACTTGCTTCCATTAGTTTGTAAGACTTCCCTTTCTAGAAGAGTACACGTTCTTCCATTAGTTTGTAAGAGTTCCCTTTCTTGGTGAGTACACTTGCTTCCATTAGTTTGTAAGAGTTCCCTTTCTAGGTGAGTACACATGCTTCCATTAGTTTGTAAGAGTTCCCTTTCTAGGTGAGTACACGAGCTTCCATTAGTTTGTAAGAGTTCCCTTTGTAGGTAAATACACTTGCTTCCATTAGTTTGTAAGAGTTCCCTTTCTAGGTGAGTACACTTGCTTCCATTAGTTTGTAAGAGTTCCCTTTGTAGGTGAATACACTTGCTTCCATTAGTTTGTAAGAGTTCCCTTTCTAGGTGATAAACTTGCTTTCATTAGTTTGTAAGACTTCCCTTTCTAGATGAGTACACGTTCTTCTATTAGTTTGTAAGAGTTCCCTTTCTTGGTGAGTACACTTGCTTCCATTAGTTTGTAAGAGTTCCCTTTCTAGGTGAGTACACTTGCTTCCATTAGTTTGTAAGACTTCCCTTTCTAGACGAGTACACGTGCTTCCATTAGTTTGTAAGCGTTCCCTTTCTAGGTGAGTACACTTGCTTCCATTAGTTTGTAAGAGTTCCCTTTCAAGGTGAGTACACTTGCTTCCATTAATTTGTAATAATTCCCTTTCTAGGTGAGTACACTTGCTTCCATTAGTTTGTAAGAGTTCCCTTTCTAGGTGAGTACACTTGCTTCCATTAGTTTGTAAGAGTTCCCTTTCGTGGTGAGTACACATGCTTCCGTTAGTTTGTAATAATTCCCTTTCTAGGTGAGTACAAGTGCTTCCATTAGTTTGTAAGTGTTCCCTTCCTAGGTGAATACACGTGCTTCCATTTGTTTGTAAGAGTTTCTTTTCTGGGTGAGTACACGTGCTTCCTCTAGTTTGTAAGAGTTCCTTTTCTAGGTGAGTACACGTGATTCCATTAGTTTGTAATAATTCCCTTTCTAGGTGAGTACACGTGCTTCCATTAGTTTGTAAGAGTTCCTTTTCTAGGTGAGTACACTTGCTTCCATTAGTTTGTAAGAGTTCCCTTTCTAGATGAGTACACTTGCTTCCATTAGTTTGTAAGAGTTCCCTTTCTGGGTGAGTACACGTGCTTCCATTAGTTTGTAAGAGTTCCCTTTCTAGGTGAATGCACTTGCTTCCATTAAGTTGTAAGAGTTCCCTTTCTAGGTGAATACACATGCTTCCATTAGTTTGTAAGAGTTCCCTTTCTAGATGAGTACACTTGCTTCCATTAGTTTGTAAGTGTTCCATTTCTAGGTGAGTACACTTGCTTCCATTAGTTTGTAAGAGTTCCCTTTCTGGGTGAGTACACTTGCTTCCATTAATTTGTAAAAGTTCCCTTTCTAGGTGACTACACTTGCTTCCATTAGTTTGTAAGAGTTCCCTTTCTAGGTGAGTACACGAGCTTCCATTAATTTGTAATAATTCCCTTTCTAGGTGAGTACACTTGCTTCCATTAGTTTGTAAGAGTTCCCCTTCTAGATGAGTACACTTGCTTCCATTAATTTGTAAAAGTTCCCTTTCTAGGTGAATACACGTGCTTCCATTAGTTTGTAAGAGTTCCCTTTCTGGGTGAGTACACGTGCTTCCATTAGTTTGCAAGAGTTCCCTTTCTAGATGAGTACACTTGCTTCCATTAATTTGTAAGAGTTCCCTTTCTGGGTGAGTACACTTACTTCTATTAGTTTGTAAGAGTTCCCTTTCTAGGTGAGTACACATGCTTCCATTAGTTTGTAAGAGTTCCCTTTCTAGGTGAGTACACTTGCTTCCATTAGTTTGGAAGAGTTCCCTTTCTAGGTGAATACACGTGCTTCCATTAGTTTGTAAGAGTTCCCTTTCTAGGTGAGTACACTTGCTTCCATTAATTTGTCAGAGTTCCCTTTCATGGTGAGTACACATGCTTCCATTAGTTTGTAATAATTCCCTTTCTAGGTGAGTACAAGTGCTTCCATTAGTTTGTAAGTGTTCCCTTTCTAGGTGAATACACGTGCTTCCATTAATTTGTAAGAGTTTCTTTTCTGGGTGAGTACACTTGCTTCCATTAGTTTGTAAGTGTTCCCTTTCTAAATGAGTACACTTGCTTCCATTAGTTTGTAAGAGTTCCCTTTCTGGGTGAGTACACGTGCTTCCATTAGTTTGTAAGATTTCTCTTTCTAGGTGAATGCACTTGCTTCCATTAACTTGTAAGAGTTCCCTTTCTAGGTGAATACACGTGCTTCCATTAGTTTGTAAGAGTTCCCTTTCTAGATGAGTACACTTGCTTCAATTAGTTTGTAAGAGTTCCCTTTATGGGTGAGTACACATGCTTCCATTAGTTTGTAAAAGTTCCCTTTCTAGGTGAGTACACTTGCTTCCATTAATTTGTAAGAGTTCCCTTTCTAGATGAGTACACATGCTTCCATTAGTTTGTAAGAGTTCCCTTTCTAGGTGAGTACACTTGCTTCCATTAGTTTGTCAGAGTTCCCTTTCTGGGTGAGTACACATGCTTCCATTAGTTTGTAAGAGTTCCTTTTCTAGGTGAGTACACGTGCTTCCATTAGTTTGTAAGACTTCCCTTTCTAGATGAGTACACATGCTTCCATTAGTTTGTAAGCGTTCCCTTTCTAGGTGACTACACTTGCTTCCATTAGTTTGTAAGAGTTCCCTTTCTAGGTGAGTACACTTGCTTCCATTAATTTGTAATAATTCCCTTTCTAGGTGAGTACACTTGCTTCCATTAGTTTGTAAGAGTTCCCTTTCTAGGTGAATACACTTGCTTCCATTAGTTTGTAAGAGTTCCCTTTCTATGTGAGTACACTTACTTCCATTAGTTTGTAAGAGTTCCCTTTCTTGGTGAGTACACATGCTTCCATTAGTTTGTAATAATTCCCTTTCTCGGTGAGTACAAGTGCTTCCATTAGTTTGTAAGAGTTCCTTTTCTAGATGAGTACATTTGCTTCCATTAGTTTGTAAGAGTTCCCTTTCTAGGTGAGTACACTTGCTTCCATTAGTTTGTAAGTGTTCTATTTGTAGATGAGTACACTTGCTTCCATTAGTTTGTAAGAGTTCCCTTTCTGGGTGAGTACACGTGCTTCCATTTGTTTCTAAGAGTTCCCTTTCTAGGTGAGTACACTTGCTTCCATTAATTTGTAAGAGTTCCCTTTCTAGGTGAGTACACGTGCTTCCATTCGTTTGTAAGAGTTCCCTTTCTAGGTGAGTACACGAGCTTCCATTAATTTGTAATAATTCCCTTTCTCGGTGAGTAAAATTGCTTACATTAGTTTGTAAGAGTTCCCTTTCTAGATGAGTACACTTGCTTCCATTAGTTTGTAAGAGTTCCCTTTCTAGGTGAATACACGTGCTTCCATTAGTTTGTAAGAGTTCCATTTCTGGGTGAGTACACGTGCTTCCATTAGTTCGTAAGAGTTCCCTTTCTAGATGAGTACACTTGCTTCCATTAATTTGTAAGAGTTCCCTTTCTAGGTGAGTACACTTGCTTCCATTAGTTTATAAGTGTTCCATTTCTAGGTGAGTACACTTGCTTCCATTAGTTTGTAAGAGATCCCTTTCTTGGTGAGTACACATGCTTCCATTAGTTTGTAATAATTCCCTTTCTCGGTGAGTACAAGTTCGTCCATTAGTTTGTAAGAGTTCCTTTTCTAGATGAGTACATTTGCTTCCATTAGTTTGTAAGAGTTCCCTTTCTTGGTGAGTACACTTGCTTCCATTAGTTTGTAAGTGTTCTATTTGTAGATGAGTACACTTGCTTCCATTAGTTTGTAAGAGTTCCCTTTCTGGGTGAGTACACGTGCTTCCATTCGTTTCTAAGAGTTCCCTTTCTAGGTGAGTACACTTGCTTCCATTAATTTGTAAGAGTTCCCTTTCTAGGTGAGTACACGTGCTTCCATTCGTTTGTAAGAGTTCCCTTTCTAGGTGAGTACACGAGCTTCCATTAATTTGTAATAATTCCCTTTCTAGGTGAGTAAAATTGCTTACATTAGTTTGTAAGAGTTCCCTTTCTAGATGAGTACACTTGCTTCCATTAGTTTGTAAGAGTTCCCTTTCTAGGTGAATACACGTGCTTCCATTAGTTTGTAAGAGTTCCATTTCTGGGTGAGTACACGTGCTTCCATTAGTTCGTAAGAGTTCCCTTTCTAGATGAGTACACTTGCTTCCATTAATTTGTAAGAGTTCCCTTTCTAGGTGAATACACTTGCTTCCATTAGTTTGTAAGTGTTCCATTTCTAGGTGAGTACACTTGCTTCCATTAGTTTGTAAGAGATCCCTTTCTGGGTGAATACACTTGCTTCCATTAGTTTGTAAGTGTTCCATTTCTAGGTGAGTACACTTGCTTCCATTAGTTTGTAAGAGATCCCTTTCTGGGTGAGTACACTTGCTTCCATTAGTTTGTAAGTGTTCCATTTCTAGGTGAGTACACTTGCTTCCATTAGTTTGTAAGAGATCCCTTTCTGGGTGAGTACACTTGCTTCCATTAGTTTGTAAGAGTTCCCTTTCTAGGTGAGTACACTTGCTTCCATTAGTTTGTAAGAGTTCCCTTTCTAGGTATTTTTTTCATGTTCCTACCTTCTCCATGTTCAAGCCACCAATTTGCAGGATTTTCCATTAGTTCCCCAAAATATGCTGAATATCCCTGGCTTCATTGTTGTATGTAAGGATGCACCCATGGTTAAATATTGTGTTCTCCACAGGTTTAATATTCACCTTGATACTGATACCTAATAAGGGTACATAAAACTGGTCTAATCTTTTTTGTTTAACTTCCTGAAATATCTCATCCAAATATTGGGGTGGGTACCCATAGTTTCTTAACATGTCTTTTGTAATTTCCCCTTCCTTCATAAAGGTGTCAGTATCAGAAATCATCCTTGCTAAACAAACCAGCTGGCCTTTGACCAATGCTTTCTTCTTGTGGAAAGGATGCCAACTGTCAAAATGAAGCAAGGAGTTTGAATATGTTGGTTTTCTGTATAATGTAGAAGAAAACCAACGGTTGGGGTGATCAGTTCAAAGTTCTACATTTATATAGTTTATGACTTCAAATGATTTAGCCATAGTAAAACTCAAAAAATGAGCAGTGTTGATAAAGGTGAAAAATTCATTTAGTTTAGCCTCGCTGTCTTTGCAAGACAGGACTGTGTCATCAAAAAAACAGCCATACACACCCCAGCAGTTGCCAAATGGTGAACTGAGCAAATAATTATGTTCCCAATAAGCTAGAAGTATGTTTGCAAAAATGGGGTCACATGTGACCCCCCACTGCTACACTATTGGCCTACTTATATATAGTCACTTCCAACCATATAAAGTTTTTTAAATCCATTTCCATAAGGGAGATAACAGGTTAGCCTTCTCCAACCTATCTTCCAGTTCTGTGTGGTGACATAAATAAGTAAAACCAATCAATGCCTGTGTCATGGCGTATGACTGAAAAAAGTTCTTTAATATCAATGGTGACCAAAATGAATCTCTCATCATAAGCATCCTGTGAATCTTACTCAAGAAATCCCATGTATCCTTCTAAATATGGGTTTCCTTTGATAAGATATTTTTAGTATCATGTTAGTAAATCTAGCTTTTGTATGGATTTTGTACCATTTAGCATCTGCTGTTGACCGTAATGGTGGCTCTATCAAGTTTTTGTGACTCTTAGGGAGCCATGGAAATTCATTCTTCATATAACTGAATTTGTCTTTTTATTATTACCTTGGATTCTGCATTGATTTTACACTGCCTTTGGGCCTATTGAATTAAGTGTCATGCCGTTCTCCCATGAACTACGTTGACTCCATACTCTTGTGCTTGGCGAGTTTCTGACTGCAATGATTTGAACTCCTCATAGCATTACTAAGAAGGATAAAGTGAGATTGTAATGCAGACCCCAGCTTGTCTTACTTCTGTATAGTAAAGTGAGAAGGATAGTGTAACACCAGCATTTTACCACTGAGGTCTAATTTTTTGCTTAGTACTTGTGAACCTGGCTTGTGAGCTGATCTTCACTGTCAGAAGCAAAGACCCTGATATGATAGCCATACTTGCCCTTGGGGGTGGGGATGGGGTAGGGTGGGGGTGGGGTGAGGGCAAAACAAATGTGTCTGTAGCCTGTGTTAAGAACTTTATAGAGCAGGTTTGCCTCAAACATGCCTATATGTCTTTTAAGGACTTGACATAGTAATATCATTTGCACACTGCAGTTTATTTTATGAAAAATAAAGTAACAGCATTAAATTCAATTCAGCAGGAGGAAAGGGGTACTAAAACCCCTCTGTTTACTCGCTGACATATGTAAATATACTAAAAAAACAATGCTAGGTGTTACAAAATAAGTTACAGTGCAACTTTACTGCACTTTGAGCTGTAACTATCTGCAAATGATTTACCTGCATCTTGATGTGTTTCAAGAGAAGTATACATGTTCATTACTGACAACATCGGCTACCCATACATCTGTAAGAGAGATGAAATTATTCGACTAGATGAAATGAAGACACCCAGACCTTTACAGGTGTGCATACTCACAAAACAGACCATAGGAGCTCTGCAAAAATATTGGTGAAATGTGCCCTGAAGGATGTGTGCTAAATTGTAAATCATTAAAAATCAAAATAGTTGTATTAGAAATGTTATTCCTTTCTTATAAATAGTCTAATTTCCCATTCATGATTTTGTAAACGTGCCATTTTGTAAAAGCTGCAAACAAACTAGAGTATGGCAAGATTTAGCTGTGATTCTGGACCATTCCGCAGAGCAGATGTGACATCATGCTTCTTATTGATACCCATGAATACTGCAAAAAAATGCATCAAATCAGCTTCTGGGTTACAACCTGCAAAAGACATGCAAAGAAAAATGCATTTAAACTTCTGTTCTAAGGATTCCTTAAGTAAATATGACATGATAAAATCAGTACCATCCCCCACATGTACATATACACAGATACAGGTACAGATACAGACATAAACACATGCACACACACAGCTGAGACTTGCATTGTGACAGTGACACTGACTCATTCCCAGGCTGAGATGTTGCCAGCTGAGGATGTTCATTTTTTTGGCAAAGGAAAGACCTGGATGTTGACCTGCACTTGCAAAGTACTTTCAGAGAATGTTTTATTATGATGTGCATTACACCAACAAAATAATACTTACAGGGAGAAATAGGTTATGCATTGGGTGGTTTCCCAATTGATTTATCAGAGGAATGAAGTAGACGTAGGATGACACCCACAAATACTTTCAAAGAAAAGAAAAAAATTAAAGACCTTCAAAATACTTACAAAGAAAGAGGGACTTGTTCTACATCACAATGAACAAAACATGCTGGAGAGATAGGTTCCTGACCCAGAGACTCCCCATACTCTGGAATAGATTGCCCATACATGTCAAGCAGAGCGCCTCATTGGTTTTCTTCAAAAGGAACCTTGATGATTGGATGGGAGATAGGATATTCACCCCGGGGATCATGTCAGTCGCCCTGCTAGACAGGGGTCCAGAGAAGTAAATATTGTGGGAATAAATATCCAGGGAATTGTTATGGCTAAGCTTGCATAGACCCTAGGGCCAATAGCCTAGAACCAACCTATGAACCTATGAACCTAATCACCTGCAGAATAAATAGATTAAAGAGGGGTTGATTAGACAGGAAAATCCATGAACTGAATTAAATCCTTATTTAAAAAGCTTGAATCAATGAATGTGAATCATTTAGTAATTTCATTCATTTGCCAGTCAAGAGGGTTGATTTATACACACACACACACACACACACACACACACACACACACACACACACACACACACACACACACACACCTGGGAAATGCTGGCACAGGTTTACCAGCTATGCCCTCTTCTGCCCAGACTATAAGGTAGTTATCACTGCCACCACCCAGCTCCTTATCAACTACTTTAAGACCTTTAACAAAGAGTGCCCAGTCTTACTGTGTAATATTAATATTAATACAAATGGTAGTTTGACCAAGAGCAAGGCTATTAGGAGTGGCCCACACAGTGTCACCAAATAAATATGCAAGTACTCTCAAAACTTAAATATCTCTAGACTGATCAGCCACAATGAAAGATTTAAATATATTTAATAATAAATAATAAAAGAACAAGAAAATAGTCAGTATATATTCACAATGACATCAAAGTTCAAAATCACAGGAAATATTTAAAACTACATTGCAGGACAGTCTCAAACAAATAAAGAAAAATATCTAAACTAAGCCTTGCTATATTCCTGACTATATACAAGAGAATTGTCATGTTCCCTAGAAACTTACTTCATCAGAGCAAAGCAGATGTGGAGAATGGTTCTTGTCAGGTCCAAGACAGAATACAGAATGCCCTGTCTCTCTCAGAGAGTTCTCAAATTAATGTCTGAAATATTACTGCTGAGATAGCTTGCAGAATGACATAATTTCTTGTCATCTGACTATTTCCCAAGTGAAACCTCCACTGCTGGAAGCTGGCAGTATTTAGCATCTACATGTGAAATTTCATATACCTCAGATCTTTGTCAGATGCTGGAAGTCATAAAACAATTGCATTCCTTCATACTTTCAGAGGCAGTAATTAGTTCAGTCTGAAGACAATGCAGAAAGCTTATCAGCACAGACTGTGTCTCTTGTTTCACTGAAAACTGAAAGGTACCATCTTTTATTAATGTCAGCTATTTTTCTAAAGCTAACCTCCTGTATTTCAGTTTCCACTGTTAAAATGTACAAATTTAAACAGTTACAATATTGCATGTACATTCCTGTTCTCTTCCATTAGGGCACATTGTTACATTTTAAGCATAAACACATTATAAAATACATTTTTAACACACATTTCTGTACAGACCAGTATGATATACACATGACATACAGTTCTAATACAGTTGGAACACAAGCATCCTATATAAATCATGTAGATATTCACAAATTATATTGAATTTTTACAAAATTCCAGATAGCTGTGCTGGCGGTATTCCCCTTTGAAGGCTCAAGCTAGTTTTTCAAGTGACCATTGAGAAACGTTGCTTGAGAGGAATGAGCTTATCTGGAAATGCATTACCTCATTCCCTGTCTTGAGATTCCAGCTGCCTTGGCATTGCTGACCCCATTACAGTGTTGCACTGTCATATCATATGCCTGCAACCCTAGGCTCCACCATAGTAGCTTAGCATTTTGCTGTCTGGCTTGATGTAGCCATGTTAAGGGATTGTGGTCTGTAACTACAGTGAATTTCCTTGCATACAGATAAGGCTGAGGTTTCTGCAGTGCCCATACTATGACTAGACACTCCTTTTCTACAGCTGCCTAGCATTCCTCCCTGGGTTGGAGCCTATGGCTGAGATATACCACTGGGTGCTCTTCTCCCTCAAAGGAAACCTGGCTGAGTTAGCTCCCACTCCAAGGTTTGAAGCATCCACCTGCACAACAAAGTATTTGCTGTAATCTGGACTGGCTAACACACTAGGGGTCCTCCCAAAGCTCATTGACACTTCTGGAATGCCTGCTCACATCCTGGGGTCCACACTACCTTATTCCACCTGTTTTTCTTTGTCAGGTCTGTGGACGGAGCAGCTATGGTACTATAATTGGGGACAAACTTTCTGTAGTATCCTGCTGTCCCTAAGAAAACCCTCACCTGCTTTTTGGTAACAGGTGCAGGCCATGCCTGAATTGCTTCCACTTTGGCAGGTTATGGGCTGATCTTACCACTCCCCACTCTAAAAGGTAGGAGACCTCTGCCATACCCACCTGACACTAACTGGGCTTAATGGTCAACCCTGCTCTTTGTAATCTACCTAGTACTCCCCTGACATGCTGAAGGTGCTCTTGCCAGGAATAGCTGTAAATGGCAATATTATCCAGGTAGGCGAGGGGAATATCTCCTGCAAAGCCAGTGTTATGGGCTATGGCTAGAAGTGCCAGATGGTAGGCTCTGTGCACTACCAACTGCTGTATTATTTCACCCTCTAGCCCTCCCTCAGGGGTCCACTCTCTACACAGTAACCCTTTGTCCCAGTATACAGATTTCCTTTTTCCTTGAGAATCACGCAGCTCCCCGGCTACCTTTCTAAGCCTTGTAATGTAGGGTCTAACAGCTGAACTTGTCTCAACTCTCTCTTTGTAACTCCTTTCCAGCTCCCCTTCCACAGGAAGTCTGGTATCCTCTGACAGCAGTGCCTCACTGTCAGCCTGGGTACTACTACTCACCTCTTGCCCTTGCAGTCACTATGTCCAAGGGAACATCACTACCCACAAGCAGCTGTGGTTCACCTTCAGTCTCACTGCTACAGAGTACTTCCCTTTCTGAAGTAACCACATCACCAGTCCTGGCTTCAAGTGTGCAGTCTGTCTTGGTCCTCCCAGGCTACCTTACCCAGATGCTTGTTTCCAAGCCTGACTGAGTGTAACTGCATGCACAGATGGTACTGCATTAGCAAAATCATTCCCGATCAGGACATCTGCAAGGATATCCTCAAACACATCTACTTGCTTGCTTACTTTTCCACCCTCCCAGCCAAGGTGAACCCTAGCCAAAGGTATTTGGAATGGGGTCCCTCCTAAAGCTCTGAATGAAGTAGACTGCCAAAGCAACTAGTACTCCTCTTTACCCATTGCAAGCTTCCCAATGGTTAGGTCAGAGCCTGTGTCTCTCTTAGCAGTGGCCTGTTTCCCATCTAGTAAGATAGGATGTAACCTCTTGTGGTAGTTTGGTACCCTTGTTGTCTCCATACAAGTTACTGCTGGCATTCTGTTATTTCTACTTACTGGCTCTCCCACCTTTTGTTCCCCACCTTGCCTCCATGGACATCTATATGCTACATGGCTCCACTGGTTACATTTAAAACATTTAACCCTTGATCTTGGCCATGTACCTGAACTAGTGGCTTCCCCTGTTACTGGCAGACTATGTTGGGGCAGTTTAATCTGCCCACCATGGGTTCCCTTAGATGCATGTGCACCACAGGGTATCTCTTTCCT
This sequence comes from Protopterus annectens, assembly GCF_019279795.1. Classification (NCBI taxonomy): domain Eukaryota; kingdom Metazoa; phylum Chordata; order Ceratodontiformes; family Protopteridae; genus Protopterus; species Protopterus annectens. The sequence continues at coordinate 114,778,312 of NC_056746.1, read as the reverse complement.
GTGCAGTGATTCCCTGCTTGCTAGGTGTGATGCCCATGCCCTGGCCCAGCAATCAAGGAGCCTCAATCCTCACCACTGACACCAGAGAAGGTGACTCCTAGAAGAGGAAAGGATAACTAATACACACAGTAAAGTACAATTTCCCTTAAGTGCACACACAGAGATCACAGTGTGTCTGGGGCTGGTTGCTCCCTTGCTCACCAGGTCCCCAATAAGATTCCCCACTGCCACAGCTATAGGGTCCAGATCTCAGCCTAGCTTGCAAGCTAACCTCCAGTACCCTATCTGTCCAACCAGTGCTTTGTGTCCCTGCCCAGGTAGCTGACACACACTCACACTTTGTGATAAGTATTTATACAACTTCACAGACACTCCTGGGAAAGGCTGACACAGATTCTTCATCTGTGCCCCTTTACCCAGACTATATGGTAGTAATTTCTCCCACCACCAGCTAATATTATCAGCTACTAAAAGGCCCTTAAAAGGGTGTCCAATTATTACTGTGCAATATTATTATCCAATTGGTAATGTGACTATTCAGTCTAAGGCTTACTTTAGAGTGGCCTATTACAATGAACTCTATAAATATGCAATGTACTCTAAAGCCTACTTCTCTATACAAACCAGTCACAGGTAAAGGTTTTTAAAATATTTAATAATAAATAATTAAAACACAAGACAATACTACTATACCACAGAGATATCTAAGAGTTCAGAGATCACACATAAACTTAAAAGAATACAGTAGGACAGGTCTGATGTCAAAGAATAACACAATCTAACTTTCTAATATTTAATTAATCTTAAGCAAAACACAGTTCTATAATCTTACTTACATACATAAAGAGCATAATAAGCAGTGCTGGGTTGATGGTCCAAGACAAATACTTACAGTCTCTCACTGAACAATAGTTTTTAAACACTAACCAACAGCTCTGCTGAGGCCCTCCCAAATTACATCATTTTGACACTTAGGTTTTCTCAGTATTCACATTACATCATCTTGACACTTAATCTGGAGTTACCAGGCCACAAACTGCATTATTTAGCATGCTAACACCTGCTCAGGAAACTACAACAATAAAAGACATTTCATATGTACAGTCTAGCAGAAACCAGAGCAATAAAGCACCTTCCACATGTAAATTCTGGCCCTTAACTTTAACTTAAAACAATGGGCATGAAACCTTCATCCAGAGTCACTGGAGCCAACTTGTAAAACATCAAAGAAATTCATAAGATCTTTTCAACTTCAAAAGACACATTTGAAATGTTTGGCTTGGTTTTCCTTACAGCAGATGGCAATGTTGCAACAATCTTGAAGTTCACATTTTACAGTATTTTCTTTCATTTAAAAACACAAGCCTGTATTTTACATTTATTTATACAGTTGATAGAATTATGTATCAAATTCTATTTGAATAGGCTGGCAGCCTTCATCCATCTTCCTCCAATCTTCACACTAGATATAGGTCTCCCTTTTTCCCCAGCTGTTTTGCAGTATTGCATTCCCTATCTGACAACGAGATCCTCATGTCCTCAGGCAAAGTGCTAAAGACTTGTTCCCTCATCAAAAGGTCTGCCAGCCCTTCAGAAGTGGTAATCTGACACCCACTCATCCACTTATGAAAAGAAGTCCTTAGTTCAGCAATATATTCACAAACACTTTCATCTGCCTTGCATCTATGGTCACAACTCTTTTTTCTATAAGCTTCAGGTGTTAACTTTAAAACACTCTAATAAACAATTTTTAATGGTATTATAATTTAAACAGTCAGTATCAGACAATTTAGAAACAGCAATTACAGGTTTACCATAGAGTAAGGGGGTTAGGATCCAGACCCAGAGCCTTTGTTCATTATACCCTTTCAAACACATGAATAAAACTATCAAAATTATCACCCTTGTAAATTGTGGAAGAAATTTACTGACCTTTATTGCTTCTGGGGTTCAGTTACTCCTTTCCCCATTACCTCCATGACCCTGGCAAGGAGTCAGCATCTGCTTTACATGTTGCTTCTGCTTCTCCTTTTCTTCAGCCTCCAAACTGCAGTCTCTCTTCTGATTCTAGTTTCAATTGGTTAGCCTCTAGCTCAAGTCTCTAACTCCAGACAGATCAAGTCCTCTGAGGAAAAGTTAAACTCTCCATTTTCTGAAAGTTGTACATCTGCAAGGTCAGTCTGGTTGTCCTCCTGGTTGCTTCTCTGTGATGCAGCTGTGACTAAGGCTATAATCATTTCTGCTTTAGTGAGGTTGTAGTGCCCCAATCCTTTTTACTTGGCAACATCTCAGCCAACTGGTTCCTTGTCAGCTTGCCATAACCCTCTGCTGACATCCTTGCCTGCTCTCCCTGGCTAACTAAGCTAACAATAAATAAATAAATAAATAAATAAATAAATAAATAAATAAAACTATTGTGATATGAAACTCTGAATGTTCACTGTGTGGCTGCTTGAGAGTACAAACCTTCTTTAGTGACCACTATTTACAGGCTACAGTAGTTCAATATCCACACCACTGAATCCCAGAATGTGATTATCCCACCACTGCCACCAATAAATATGTAATGTCCCACCACTGGACCAGTAATCAAGGAGCCTCAATCCTCATCACTGACACCAATGGGGGGATGTACACTGGGAGGATAACAGGTAGACACAGTATTTCCAGATGCAGCTCTCTGCATCAAGTGCAGTTTCTCTTAAGAGCACATAGAGACTACAGTCAGTTTGGGGCTAGTTTCTCCCTCTGTCTCCATATCTCCAGTAAGACTCCTCACTGGCAGAGCTATAGTTGAGATCTCAGCTGAGTGGCCAAGCCAAGACCACCAGCACCTTCTCTGTCCAGCCAGTGCTTTGTTTCCCTGCCCAAGTAGCTGACACACACACTCTTGGAGATTTGTTTTACACACACATGCACACACACACACACACACACACACACACACACACACACACACACACACACACCTGGCAAAGGCTGGCACAGGTTTACTAGCTATTCCCCCTTTTGCCCGGACTATAAGGTAGTTATTATTGCCAACAGCCAACTCCTTATCAGCTACTTTAAGGTCCTTAACAAATGGTGTCCAGTCTTACTGTGTAATATTAGTATTAATACAAATGGTAGTCTGACCAAGAGCAAGGGTATAAGGAGTGGACCACACAGTGTCACCAAATAAATTTGCAAGTATTCTCAGAACTTAAATATCTCTAGACAGATCAGCCACAATGAAAGGTTTAAATATATTTAATATAAATAATAAAAGAACAAGAAAATACTCTGTATATATTCACAGTGACATCAGAATTCAAAATCACAGGGAATATTTGAAACAACATTGCAGGACAGTCTCAAATAAAGAAAAATATCTAAACTAACTTTGCTATATTCCTGACTATATCCAAGAGACTTGTACTGGGAAACTTATTTCATCAGAGCAAGGCAGGTGTGGTGAATGGTTCTTGTCAGGTCTAAGGCAGAATACATAATGCCCTGTCTCTCTCAAGAGAGTTCTCAAATTAATATATCATATATTACTGCTGGGATAGCTTGCAGAATGACATCATTTATTGTTATTTTTATGTATTTTATTTATTTGCAGTTTGTTTACCAGGGTGGCCCATTGGGCCATGAGGATCCCTTTTTCAATGGAGTCCTGGGGAGAAAAGCTCCAGAAATACAAATAGTAAATAATATATTGGCAAAATAACAAAAATTATAGCTTACAACATTTCTGAGTTACAAAATGCTTAATGAGACATTAGAAAAAAAATCACAATGTTAACAATAGTTACAATAAATTGGCATTTGATGGAGAAAATGCATGAAAACCCCCATTATAAACAAATTTAAGGAAGTATAAAAGAGTGCCAGTTCCTTCAGGAAATTATAGGCTAAAAGAGGCTATTGATAGATATGTTTAATATACGGAGAAATATAATCTGACTTTATCCCAGGTGAAAACCCCACTGCTGGAAGCTGGCAGTATTTAGCATCTACCTGTGAAAATACATATACCTCAGATCTCTGGCAGATGCTGAAAGTCATTAAACAATTGCATTCCTTCATACTTTTAGAGGCAGTAATTAGTTCACTCCAAAGACAATACAGAGATCTTATCAGCACATACTCTGTGTCTCTTGTTGCACTGAAAACTGAAAGATAGCATCTTTTATTGAGTAGCCATAAAGTAATTTAATTTCAGCTATTTTTCTGAAGTTAACCTCCTGTATTCCAGTTTCCACTGTTAAACTATATACATTTAAGCAGTTCCAATAGCCCATATACATTTCTGTTCTCTTCCAGTAGAGCATACTCTGGATACATTTTAAGTGAAAACACTTTATAAAATAACTTTTTAACACACATCTGTACCTTTGTAACAAACATCTGTACAAACCAGTTTGATATACACATGACATACAGTTCTAATACAGTTGTACACAAGCATTCTATATAAATCATGTTGATATTCACAAATGACATAATTATTTATTAAATTGCAGACAGCTGTGCTGGCAGTATCCCCTATTCATCACATGAGAATATTCCAGTAATTAGGGAATGATAGATTTCAGGAACATAAGACAAACAGGGATCAGGAACAGAGCACAGTGTTTTACCTGTTTAAGTTTATATGTATGTAATGTGTTTGTCATTTTACTTACTGGATAAGTGGACTAATCCAAAATGGTTCCTTTCAGATCAGAAATATTCCAGGTACAAAACAAAATATAACATACAGGTGTCTGCCAGACAATGATTTTCCATTTTCATTTTACCAGACAATGATTTTCATTTTTCTTCGCAAGTTGTATTTTTTTTCATATTAACAGCAAATCCTTTCCTCTTATATAACTGACTGTTCTGTACCTAGAGTCTGTCTGGATTTTTCATTATATATCTATCTAGTGTATATATATATATATATATATATATATATATATATATATATATGTGTGTGTGTGTGTGTGTGTGTGTGTGTGTGTGTGTGTGTGTGTTTGTGTGTGTGTATGTGTGTGTGTGTGTGTGTGTGTGTGTGTGTGTGTGTGTGTGTGTGTGTGTGTGTGTGTGTGTGTGTGTGTGTATACATATATATATATATATATATATATATATATATATATATTTAGGTTCATAGGTAGGTACTAGGCTATTGGCCCAAGGGCCTAAGTAAGCCTAGCCAACAAGGTTCCCTGGCTTACACCACCCAAGAAAGTTATTTTCCTGTGCCCCTGTCGAGCAGAGCCACAGAAGTGATCCCTGGGGTGTATTTCATATTTCCCATCCAATCAACAAGATTTTTTTTGAAGAGTGCTAATAAAGAACTTGGCTTGACATGGATGGGTAGCTTGTTCCAGTGTATGGGAAGTCTCTGGGACAGGAATGTATCCCTGCAGCATGTCCTGTTTATTGTGGTGACAAGGTTTAGGTCCCTAGAGCATGTAGCTCAGAGGGATTGGGATTTCTTTAGGTGCAGCATGTCCAACAGCTCTGGGTGTGACATAGCTTTATATGTTAGGCAGAGATCACCTCGTAGTAGGCGATATGCTATGGAGTAAAGCTGCAGTTTTTTGAGATGGTCAGTGTAGGGCATCTGCTTGAGGCCAGTAATCTTCTTTGTGAGGTACTTCTGTGGTCTTTCCAGCTGCTGCAGATGTCTTGTGAGGTACATTCCAAAAGGGGCGTTGTACTCGAGTGTCGAGTAGAAAGGAACAATGACCTCTTTTTTCCTGGATGAGAACTCTTTTGTGATGAGGTGTGCCACATAGAAGGATTTCCTGACTACTGTGATGATGTGGTTATCAAAGCAGAGACTACTGTCCACCTGGGTCCCAAGGTCTCTTATCACGCATTCAGCGTTAAGTAGACTGCCGCCTATGTGGTAGTTCATGGGTACAGAGTTTTTACAAAAGGGGATGACAATGCACTTTTTGGCATTGACCTTGAGGCCATGGCTCTGACACCAGGTATCTGTCTCAGTGATGCCCTTCTATAGGATGTCCACATCATTTGGGGACTTGATAGTCATCTGTAAACATCATTAGCCAAAGACCTTCTGTGCTAGCCTGTACTTCAGAGAAGTAGATACCAAACAGGAGAGGTCCCATGACTGAACCCTTTGGTACTCCACTTGTTACTGGTTTGAAGTCAGATTTTGGGGCTGCAGTGTGGGTTTTGTCAGTGAGCCAGTTGGTAACCCATCTTGTGATGTAAGGATTTATACCTAGTTTAGTGAGTTTATCTATAACTCCAGAATGAGGGATGGTGTTGAAAGCCTTGGCGAGGTCAAGATAGGCTGTGTGAATCACCTTACCCTCGTCTACAGGTTTGGTGACTGCCTCAAAGAAGTTGATCAGGTTCAGGAGGCATGATCTGCCTTTCACAAACCCGAAGTGGGTAGGGTCCAGAGTTTGGAGGTTACCAATGTCTTTGTTTATGAGTTCCATGATGATACATTCCATGGCCTTACAGACCAGTCTCCCCCTTTGTGGAGTAGGATAACTGTTGCTGTGTACCATTCAGTGGGCACAAATCCTGATGCGTGGCTATGATTGAACATGGTGCATAGGTTGGGAGCCAATTCGCTCTGAAGTTCATGTAAAATGCAGCCTGGGATGTTGTTGATGGATGCTGTGTTTTTGGCTTTAGAGAGTGCAGCTTTTACCTGCGTAGTTGTGATTACAGGGACTCTGCATTATTCCTGTATAGATATGGACCTTTTAGGGGGAGAAAGGGGGGGAGTAAATTTAGCACTGAACCTATCTGCCAGGATGTTGGCAATATCAGTTGGTTCTGTAATTTTCATGCTGTTGTGCTGTAACTCAGAGCAGATCTGGGTGTTGGCATTGAGATTCCTGTCATAGCTATAGAGTGCTTTGTGGTTGTCTTTAGAATCAGTGGCGATTTTTTTTCATAGCTAGCTTTGGAGGATATATATATATATATACACACAGAGAAAGAGAGAAAGAGGTGCGTTATAAAATTATAATGATATCATTGTAAAGACTAGAAATTACATTTAAAAGTCATATATATGATTTCTGGATTTCTTCTTATTGAAAACAAAATCTAATTTTTTTTTTAGAACTACAAACCAGTTTGCCTACAGCTGGCAGATATTTGTACTACCAGACATATGTACAATGTAAGCTATGATTTGTTAGAAACAGATGTATGGGAGAGATGCGCATTTAGAATGCGTGGAAGTTTGCACATGACACTGAGTATAACATTTCCCAACTATCAAGTTTTATCTGTTTCATGGGAAAAATTCAGGGATAGCTACATAGGACTGGATTATGACAGAAAAAGATTAAAGGTTATACTGTTATAATAGAAAAAAGGTTGAAGGTTATACCGTTATGATATAAAAAATGTTAAAGTTTATACTGTTTATGCTGTCATTCCAAATACGTTTTTTTATACATTTTGTTTCAAAAGAAACAAATATATCCTTTAGCCTTCCCTTCTAGTGCAGGTCATCTCTCTCTCTCTCTCTCTCTCTCTCTCTCTCTCTCTAACATTTATTGTGTTGTTGTAACCCTTTTACCTCTTAAACTTTAGCTTCTTACCTGATCCAGCTGTAATCACGTTTCCCCTCTAAAGTCTCCATTCTTTAAACACAGGGAGATTTATTTATTTATTTTATTTTATTTTATTTATTTTACATTTGTTGACTGGGCTAGTCCAACTGGATATATGTCCATTTTCAGTAGAGGCCCGGGGAGAAAAGCTCCAATGGTTATTACAAGTTTAAACAGCAATAGGCAATACAATACAATAGGCAAAACAGAGTTAGTTAATATATGTAATATACAAATATGATAGGAGCAAAAACAAAAGAGAAATAATAAAATGTCTTAAAAAATGAAATAATTTTTTTTTTTTTTTTTTTTACAATGGTCATACAGTATATATGAGATAACATTTATCTACATAGATGTTATATAAAGGGATAGAGATGCACCTTATAATGGGAACCGGGAATATTGATAATGTTGTACATGGAGGCATGGATATACATTTCAAAGGGCAATTCCCAACCCCTTGGATGTGGTCAGGTATGTGCAATGGAGGCTAGTCCTAGGGCTTAATAAGAAAGCCCTGGTCTCAAGGTGCACAGATGAAGGCTGCCACACCTGGCTAGCTTGACTGTCACCCCTATGAATGAGTGGGTCATGGCATTCTCACTTAAGAGGAATGAATGTGTCTAGAAGGGTAAAGATGAGGAGTCAGCAGGGAAAAAAATACAACAAATGTTTAAAATTAGCCCGTGTTGTCATTATGCTAAAATGGCCAACAACATCCCATTGTTTGCTACCTTGACCTCCAGGGTAGTTTGCTGAGGTTCAGATCCTGTCTACTCTCTCACTCCCTCCATGGAGTGGTGTTCCTTCTCAGTTTGACTTTATATTTGATGATTTGCATTGTGTGGGTCATTGTTCCATCTCTCTTCCACCTGTCTGCCTCATTCCTTTAAACCTAGGTTCCTCCTCCCCTTGTCATTGGCCCATGTTTCTGTGATGCTAACCATGGCTACCCTCCCCCACAACACTGCGTGCAGTGACCTGATCTTCTTACTCAGACTCCTTGCAGTGCTTACTTGTACTGCCCCACTGTGCACTGCCTACTTGTACTGCCCCACCAAGCTCCATATACTGCCTACTCATACTGCCCCCTGCTATGCTCTATATCATCCCGTTTGCTTATATCTCTATATTAATGAGGAAGATGAGAAAATACAACTAATCCCTGTAAAATCTGGCCCCACAGCACAAAGGGATAAAGCCCTTTCAGCGCCCTAAGCAGCCCAAGTTTGATTAGCAGTAGAGGCACTGGATGGACCAGGTGAGGGATTGTGGAAGTGTTCAGCCAATGTGATTTGCCCATCCTGGGATGGGGTTATGGGTGGATACTGTTAGACCTGCTGCAGTAGCATAAGTCCTCGCAAGCTCTGTGCTGCAAGTGCTATACCACTTGGTTGGGATGTAGTGCATGCAAAGAAATGTGCATACACCTCCTGAAGGCAGCCATTGTGGAGCAGGCAAGGATGCCATGGGGAGGTGAGGGGTTTGGGCACATTCCCCAGCACTGGCACCAGGCATATGTCAGGGTGAACTTGGGGTTGCTAAAGCACACCCAGTGAATGAGTAGAGGAGCTGATGGCAGTCGATGTTCAGCTGCAGGAACGGGGGAATATTACTAAATGTTGGGTAATGAAGCACCTGTCTCAGCATGGCAGGTGGGATACTTAGCAAAATACTGTGTCAGTATAGAATGTCTAGTGAGAAGAAATCGAAGAATATAATTCCAGACATGCTGTTTGGTCATTCTAGGCCAAGACTTCAGAACGAGCGTGGGAACAGAACTTCTGTTTATGTTTGTTATGTCGTGTGCTAGGCTAAGGTCATTAAGCATAAATTGCCTCCAAATTACGGCACCATGATTGTGTTCTAGCCATTTATGTACAGTGTTGATTAACATGTAAAGTAGCAAACTGACAAGGGGGCTGTGTCCAGTGACCTCACAAAAGTGTCCAATGAACTCACAGAAGTGGTTATCATGGCCACTCCCTGCTTCTGCAGGTCGTTCTGTAGCATATCACTGATAGTGTGCCAACTACATAAAAAAATATAAAGATGAGGGTCAAAGTGGTTACTGTATATCAGATGTCAGACTCTGCTTATAGCTGATATAATTCAGAAAGCTGTTCTTGTTCTATAGCCTTTTACTTTTCTTATTAACCAACTCTGCGATGATGTCACTAGCTGTAATTCTCTACCACACTAGATTAGATTTTTTTTTAGTGTATGAGTAGTGCTCATTTTGATAAGCATTTTAATACTGTAAATAAATAAAATAGATGGATAAGCTGATGATATGGGAGTTTGATAAGTCTCCTGATGTTATAAAAAGTAAGTTGTAATAGACATTAAACTGAGGCCCCATCTGCTTAAGTTGGTGGTCTTGCAGGTGGATGCAAAAGCTCCCATGGTACTTATCAAAAGGCGTAGGGAAGTTGTCAGCCACTCTGGTCAAATTTACCACAGTCAGTATGAATACCAGCTGTGGCCTCTCCTGAAAAGAAACCATTCACCTAGTGGAACTATCCCGGTCTAAAAATGTAAGGAAGAAGACAAACAGAACAACAAATGCTTTGACAACAGCTGCAAAATTAAACTAAATACAGGGTTAACAATGTTCCCTGTTCACCACCTGGTACTGATGTGACTACACCTAACAAGGTAGAAATCTACATCAGTTAAATGAAGGCAGTACATTAGACTTTATAAATAAGACTAACATTGTCCAAAACCACAGCAGCCAAAATCCACTTTTCATAAGGTAGAAATCTACATCAGTTAAATGAAGGCAGTATATTAGAAATTAAAAATAAGAGTAACATTGTCCAAAACCACAACACCAAAATCCACTTTTCATAAGGTAGAAATCTACATCAGTTAAATGAAGGCAGTACATTAGAATTTAAAAATAAGTGTAACATTGTCCAAAACCACAGCAGCCAAAATCCACTTTTCATAAGGTAGAAATCAACATCAGTTAAATGAAGGCAGCACATTAGAATTTAAAAATGAGTAACATTGTCCAAAACCACAGCAGCCAAAATCCACTTTTCATAAGGTAGAAATCTACATCAGTTAAATGAAGGCTGTACATTAGAATTTAAAAATAAGAGTAACATTGTCCAAAACCACAGCAGCCAAAATCCACTTTTCATAAGGTAGAAATCTACATCAGTTAAATGAAGGCAGCACATTAGAATTTAAAAATAAGAGTAACATTGTCCAAAACCACAGCATGCAAAATCCACTTTTCATAAGGTAGACATCTACATCAGTTAAATGAAGGCAGTACATTAGAATTTATAAATAAGTGTAACATTGTCCAAAACCACAGCAGCCAAAATCCACTTTTCATAAGGTAGAAATTACATCAGTTAAATGAAGGAAGCACATTAGAATTTATAAATAAGAGTAACATTGTCCAAAACCAGGGCGGCCACGGTGGTGCAGTGGTTAGCATTGCCCTCAGACAAGAAGAGGTTCGCCACTCGCCTCGGCTGGGGTGCCTTGTGTGTGGTGGTGTCCTCCCCTGTGTCTGTGGGTTTGGGTTTCTCCTTTCCGTCCGGGTTTCCTCCCACATCCCAAAGACATGCTGCAGGTGGATTAAACTCCACTGCCATTCAAAAGAAGAAGAAGTAACATTGTCCAAAACCACAGCAGCCAAAATCCACTTTTCATAAGGTAGAAATCTACATCAGTTAAATGAAGGCAGTATATTAGAAATTAAAAATAAGAGTAACATTGTCCAAAACCACAACACCAAAATCCACTTTTCATAAGGTAGAAATCTACATCAGTTAAATGAAGGCAGTACATTAGAATTTAAAAATAAGTGTAACATTGTCCAAAACCACAGCAGCCAAAATCCACTTTTCATAAGGTAGAAATCAACATCAGTTAAATGAAGGCAGCACATTAGAATTTAAAAATGAGTAACATTGTCCAAAACCACAGCAGCCAAAATCCACTTTTCATAAGGTAGAAATCTACATCAGTTAAATGAAGGCTGTACATTAGAATTTAAAAATAAGAGTAACATTGTCCAAAACCACAGCAGCCAAAATCCACTTTTCATAAGGTAGAAATCTACATCAGTTAAATGAAGGCAGCACATTAGAATTTAAAAATAAGAGTAACATTGTCCAAAACCACAGCAGCCAAAATCCACTTTTCATAAGGTAGAAATCTACATCAGTTAAATGAAGGCAGTACATTAGAATTTATAAATAAGTGTAACATTGTCCAAAACCACAGCAGCCAAAATCCACTTTTCATAAGGTAGAAATTACATCAGTTAAATGAAGGAAGCACATTAGAATTTATAAATAAGAGTAACATTGTCCAAAACCACAGCAGCCAAAATCCACTTTTCATAAGGTAGAAATCTACATCAGTTAAATGAAGGCAGCACATTAGAATTTAAAAATAAGACTAACATTGTCCAAAACCACAGCAGCCAAAATCCACTTTTCATAAGGTAGAAATCTACATCAGTTAAATGAAGGCAGCACATTAGAATTTAAAATAAGAGTAACATTGTCCAAAACCACAGCAGCCAAAATCCACTTTTCATAAGGTAGAAATCTACATCAGTTAAATGAAGGCAGCACATTAGAATTTAAAAATAAGAGTAACATTGTCCAAAACCACAGCAGCCAAAATCCACTTTTCATAAGGTAGAAATCTACATCAGTTAAATGAAGGCAGTACATTAGAATTTAAAAATAAGAGTAACATTGTCCAAAACCTACAGCAGCCAAAATCCACTTTTCATAAGGTAGAAATCTACATCAGTTAAATGAAGGCAGTACATTAGAATTTAAAAATAAAAGTAACATTGTCCAAAACCACAGCAGCCAAAATCCACTTTTCATAAGGTAGAAATCTACATCAGTTAAATGAAGGCAGCACATTAGAATTTAAAAATAAGAGTAACATTGTCCAAAACCACAGCACCAAAATCCACTTTTCATAAGGTAGAAATCTACATCAGTTAAATGAAGGCAGTACATTAGAATTTAAAAATAAGAGTAACATTGTCCAAAACCACAGCAGCCAAAATCCACTTTTCATACTAACAATCGATTTGAAAATAGGCATTAAAAAAAGCAAGTACCATTTTTGGGTGGGAGCGCAGGTGGTAATGCAGGGGAGAGTGACCTCTGCACATCTGAAATATTAGATTAAAAGTTGAGATTGTTGCATACTGAGGAAACAGAAGTTCTCCAACATAATATCTGGTCATACTTTCAGCAGCCAAATATTAATCTTTCTGCAAGTTTAGAGTCTAACTCAGAAACACGAATAAGTGCACCCAAGAAGCCCTTCTCCAGATATAGTTCATAATTAAAAGCACGTAACTTGTCCACCATCTATAGTTTTACTCTTTGTTTTCTACTCTCTCCACATTATTTGAGTTAACGTTTCGGTTATCAAAAAAATGTCGATTACTCAGACATACGGCCAAGTAAAAACCATAGTAACATAATAGTCATTGCACTGGTGGCTAAATAGTTGTGATTCAATATGGCTACTCCCTAGGAAGTAAAGAACTACATGTATCTTGGAGTCTGAGTAGATTTATGGTTCTTGCACGATATATTAAGAAATCTCTGCCTAAATTCCCATGATACTTTTTTTCTCCTCCGGAAACAAGGAAAGCTAATGGAATAGAGTCTTCATTCAACAACCTGAGTATGGGTACAGTCTGGCAACCAAAGCATCTGTGAGTAACTCCAAATTTCTGCATATAATACAAAACAAAATATGCAGATTTCTCCTCCTAAATTCCATGAGGGCAATCACTGTCAATTTCTTAGAGTCGTTTCCAGTTACTGAGACAGTTAACTGGTTCATTTGCACTCTGATGTTCAACTTCTCTGCTGTTGCCTTCCTCTTCCTTTCCAACTCTTTGTCCATGAGGAAGACTACTGTCTTAAGCTCTCTACTTGTATGGTCATTAATGTTTAGTGACCAAGAGATCACCTTAAACTCAGAGGTTATGCACTGTTAGTGTTTGGATCTACAGAACAGGATCTTCTTTTTGCCGTGTATAGAGAAGGCTCTGATCTTTATCTCCTCAGAGAAAGTCTGCTTCAATCATCTCAAATCATGATTAGCACTTCTGGTTCTTCTGGCATTCATGCTCTAACCTGCCTTTGTTGCTAGCACACATGTAGAAATAAGCAAGCAGTAATGGCCAAAAGGGTGTGTGTTATTGTGCAAATAACACATGTCCAGGGGTGATTTGAGGCTTGATACCACAGGCGGAGGGCATCTACAACCCATGGAAGACCATTATTTCCATAATAACACAAACCCTGGATGACATTATTGCACTTAGAGAATGGCCTATCTGTAAACATGTTTTTAATTATTTGTATATATTTACTTTTATATATTTCTGATGTAAAATAGGGTATTCCTAATGTTTCAAACTTAATGTAGTACATGTCATTGTTGGTTTAGGAAGCATTTTACATCAAAAATATGTTATGTAAGTATTTCATGTATAAACACACACACACACACACACACACACACACACACACACACATGCACGCGCGCACATACACACATATACATACACACACACACATACACATGCGCACACATACACACACACACACACACACACACACACACACACACACACACACACACACACACACACACACACACACACACACACACACACACACACACACACACACACACACACACACACACACACACACACACACACACACACACACACACACACACACACACACACACACACACACACACACACACACACACACACACACACACACACACACACACACACACACACACACACACACACACACACACACACACACATACACACGCACACTAAAAATAGGGTCCAATTAGGTTTTGACACCCTGAGTTTCACAACAGCTTAATATGCTGCTGTGAAGCAGGGGGCTTGTTTTTGAGTTGGCATTACCTGTACATTAACACCTGTTGGGGAACTTTTATTCTCCAGTCAGAGTGGCATTGTACAGGTAACACATTCTTTAATTAATGTTACAAGACTGTATATTCTAACAGGCAGTAGGCACACTGGGTAATAATTTAGCATTGTACTGTGACAATTTGAAATCATTTTTATCCTATTGTTCTGAGTCCCAGTCGGTAACAGCTAACATCAGCTGCTAAGATTATGTGACATTAAAATACTCAAATTTACTTTGTTCTTTTGACATTCCCCATACCCAACCTGCCAACCAAATGCTCCTGCAGTCTCACCTGACCACTGTACAGTAAGTGAAAAAATATTCAACTACAAAAGCTCATTTTGCAAGTGGGCTATACCCTTCTAAGACTAACTTCTCCCTGTTTGTTTACTTATGCACACTTAATAGGAAAAATACAGATTTTTCAGCATTTGAAATGAAACATTTTCAGACTTTTTTTAAACGTTTGGTGTGTAATGATATGTTTCACGTGAAGAATTTACCATGTGTCTCCTGAGTATTTGAAATAAACTCTCCTTCAATATTTATTTCTTATTGCCCAAGTGTTCCTGATTTTGCGGAGTGCCCTGTTTTTGCCTTCAGTTGTTTGGCCTGTCCCTCATAAAATTATAGAGGATAATAGTCAGTCCATAATGATGGGCATTAGATAGAGTTTCATACTCTGTATTGTTCAGAAAATGCAAACTCATTGTTCTATTAACTTTGAGAGTTAGACTAATCTTTAAAAATTGTCCATGATTTTAGGCCTTTGACCCCACCAACTACCACCATTATTAACCAGAATTCTTGAGCAATAAAATTGGGAATTATGAGGGTTATGAGAGTGAGCTAAGGGAGGTGCCTGCCCCACAAACAAAACATGCATATAGGTTACTGGAGAGCGGTGGGCAAGTAGGCTTTGCTGCTGATAATGCACATTTAATGCCCTGAAAATGTGACTATTATGCTATGTATTCACTGAAACTGCATTATAAAACTTGTCATTGTAAATATGGATTGTATTAATTAAGGTATACTGGAGCTGTTCTCCTAGGGTCTCTGCTGAAAAAGGGTGCCTGTGCCTAGTCAGATTTTCCCAGTAAATAAATATCAATAAATAAATAAACTTGAATCTATATCTGGCACACTAAAATTAATAGCAAAAATATATATATATAAATGAGCAGATCCAACTAGCATGATTACTAAGCAGGTTCAAAATCTTCAGTGCTGATTTCTTATCCAGCAGTTGCCTTTAGTTAATGTCAGTGATTAAACTTTGATTAGTCTTTGTAACTGCGGGATAGTGTTTGTTCTGTTGTTAATGTCAGTGATTAACCTTTGATTAGTCCTTGTAACTGCAGGATAGTGTTTGCTCTGTTGTTAATGTCAGTGATCAACCTTTGAATAGTCCTTGTAACTGCAGGATAGTGTTTGTTCTGCTGTTAATATCAGTGATTAACCTTTGATTAGTCCCTGTAACTGCGTGATAGTGTTTGTTCTGTTGTTACTGTCAGTGATTAACCTTTGATTAGTCCTTGTAACTGGGGGATAGTGTTTGTTCGGTTGTTAATGTCAGTGATTAACCTTTGATTAGTACTTGTAACTGCAGGATAGTGTTTGTTCTGTTGTTAATGTCAGTGATTTACCTTTGATTAGTCCTTGTAACTGTGGGATAGTGTTTGTTCTGTTGTTAATGTCAGTGGTTAAACTTTGATTAGTCCTTGTAACTGCAGGATAGTGTTTGTTCTGTTGTTAAATTCAGTAATTAACCTCTGATTAGTCCTTGTAACTGCGGGATAGTGTTTGTTCTGTTGTTAATGTCAGTGATTAACCTTTGATTAGTCCTTGTAACTGCAGGATAGTGTTTGTTCTGTTGTTAATGTCAATGATTAACCTTTGATTAGTCCTTGTAACTGTGGGATAGTGTTTGTTCTGTTGTTAATGTCAGTGATTAACCTTTGATTAGTCCTTGTAACTGCGGGATAGTGTTTGTTCTATTGTTAAAGTCAGTGATTAACCTTTGATTAGTCCTTGTAGCTGCGGGATAGTGTTTGTTCTGTTGTTAATGTCAGTGATTAACCTTTCATTAGTCCTTGTAACTGTGGGATAGTGTTTGTTCTGTTGTTAATGTCAGTGGTTAACCTTTGATTAATCCTTGTAACTGCGGGAGAGTGTTTCTTCTGTTGTTAATGTCAGTGGTTAACCTTTGATTAGTCCTTGTAACTGCGGGATAGTGTTTCTTCTGTTGTTAATGTCAGAGGTTAACCTTTGATTAGTCCTTGTCTCTGCAGGATAGTGTTTCTTCTGTTGTTAATGTCAGTGATTAACTTTTAATTAGTCCTTGTAACTGCTGGATAGTGTTTGTTCTGTTGTTAATGTCAGTGATTAACCTTTGATTAGACCTTGTAACTGCGGGATAGTGTTTGTTCTGTTGGTAATGTCAGTGATTAACCTTTGATTAGTCCTTGTAACTGCAGGATAGTGTCTGTTCTGTTGTTAATGTCAGCGATTAACCTTTGATCAGCCCTTGTAACTGCGGGATAGTGTTTGTTCTGTTGTTAATGTCAGTGATTAACCTTTGATTAGTCCTTGTAACTGCGGGTTAGTGTTTGTTCTGATGATTAACATATGATTAGTCCTTGTAACTGTGGGATAGTGTTTGTTCTGTTGTTAATGTCATTGATTAACCTTTGATTAGTCCTTGTAACTGCGGGATAGTGTTTGTTCTGTTATTAATGTGAGTGATTAACCTTTGATAGTCCATGTAAGTGCAGGATAGTGTTTGTTCTGTTGTTAATGTCAGTGATTAACCTTTGATTAGTCCTTGTAACTGTGGGATAGTGTTTGTTCTGTTGTTATTGTCAGTATTAACCTTTGATTAGTCCTAGTAACTGCGGGATAGTGTTTCTTCTGTTGTTAATATCAGTGATTAACCTTTGATTAGTCCTTGTAACTGAGGGATAGTGTTTTTTCTGTTGTTAATGTCAGTGATTAACCTTTGATTAGTCCTTGTAATTGTGGGATAGTGTTTGTTATGTTGTTAATGTCAGTGATTAACCTTTAATTAGTCCTTGTAACTGTGTGATAGTGTTTCTTCTGTTGTTAATGTCAGTGATTAACCTTTGATTAGTCCTTGTAACTGCCGGATAGTGTTTGTTCTGTTGTTAATGTCAGTGATTAAACTTTGATTAGTCCTTGTAACTGTGGGATAGTGTTTGTTCTGTTGTTAAATTCAGTGATTAACCTTTGATTAGTTCTTGTAACTGCGGGATACTGTTTGTTCCGTTGTTAATGTCAGTGATTAACCTTTGATTAGTCCTTGTAACTGCGGGATAGTGTTTGTTCTGTTGTTAATGTCAGTGATTAACCTTTGATTAGTCATTGTAACTGGGGGATAGTGTTTGTTCTGTTGTTAATGTCAGTGATTAACCTTTGATTAGTCCTTGTAACTGCAGGATAGTGTTTGTTCTGTTGTTAATGTCAGTGATTTACCTTTGATTAGTCCTTGTAACTGTGGGATAGTGTTTGTTCTGTTGTTAATGTCAGTGGTTAAACTTTGATTAGTCCTTGTAACTGCAGGATAGTGTTTGTTCTGTTGTTAAATTCAGTAATTAACCTTTGATTAGTCCTTGTAACTGCGGGATAGTGTTTGTTCTGTTGTTAATGTCAGTGATTAACCTTTGATTAGTCCTTGTAACTCCGGGATAGTGTTTGTTCTGTTGTTAATGTCAGTGATTAACCTTTGATTAGTCCTTGTAACTGCGGGATAGTGTTTGTTCTGTTGTTAATGTCAGTGATTAACCTTTGATTAGTCCTTGTAACTGTGGGATAGTGTTTGTTCTGTTGTTAATGTCAGTGATTAACCTTTGATTAGTCCTTGTAACTGCTGGATAGTGTTTGTTCTGTTGTTAATGTCAGTGATTAACCTTTGATTAGACCTTGTAACTGCGGGATAGTGTTTGTTCTGTTGGTAATGTCAGTGATTAACCTTTGATTAGTCCTTGTAACTGCAGGATAGTGTCTGTTCTGTTGTTAATGTCAGTGATTAACCTTTGATCAGCCCTTGTAACTGCGGGATAGTGTTTGTTCTGTTGTTAATGTCAGTGATTAACCTTTGATTAGTCCTTGTAACTGCGGGTTAGTGTTTGTTCTGTTGATTAACATATGATTAGTCCTTGTAACTGTGGGATAGTGTTTGTTCTGTTGTTAATGTCAGTGATTAACCTTTGATTAGTCCTTGTAACTGCAGGATAGTGTTTGTTCTGTTGTTAATGTCAGTGATTAACCTTTGATTAGTCCTTGTAATTGTGGGATAGTGTTTGTTCTGTTGTTAATGTCAGTGATTAACCTTTGATTAGTCCTTGTAACTGCAGGATAGTGTTTGTTCTGTTGTTAATGTGAGTGATTAACCTTTGATAGTCCATGTAAGTGCAGGATAGTGTTTGTTCTGTTGTTAATGTCAGTGATTTACCTTTGATTAGTCCTTGTAACTGTGGGATAGTGTTTGTTCTGTTGTTAATGTCAGTGGTTAAACTTTGATTAGTCCTTGTAACTGCAGGATAGTGTTTGTTCTGTTGTTAAATTCAGTAATTAACCTTTGATTAGTCCTTGTAACTGTGGGATAGTGTTTGTTCTGTTGTTAATGTCAGTGATTAACCTTTGATTAGTCCTTGTAACTGCGGGATAGTGTTTGTTCTGTTGTTAATGTCAGTGATTAACCTTTGATTAGTCCTTGTAACTCCGGGATAGTGTTTGTTCTGTTGTTAATGTCAGTGATTAACCTTTCATTAGTCCTTGTAACTGTGGGATAGTGTTTGTTCTGTTGTTAATGTCAGTGGTTAACCTTTGATTAATCCTTGTAACTGCGGGAGAGTGTTTCTTCTGTTGTTAATGTCAGTGGTTAACCTTTGATTAGTCCTTGTAACTGCGGGATAGTGTTTCTTCTGTTGTTAATGTCAGTGATTAACCTTTAATTAGTCCTTGTAACTGCTGGATAGTGTTTGTTCTGTTGTTAATGTCAGTGATTAACCTTTGATTAGTTCTTGTAACTGCGGGATAGTGTTTGTTCTGTTGTTAATGTCAGTGATCAACCTTTGAATAGTCCTTTGTAACTGCAGGATAGTGTTTGTTCTGCTGTTAATATCAGTGATTAACCTTTGATTAGTCCCTGTAACTGCGTGATAGTGTTTGTTCTGTTGTTAATGTCAGTGATTAACCTTTGATTAGTCCTTGTAACTGGGGGATAGTGTTTGTTCTGTTGTTAATGTCAGTGATTAACCTTTGATTAGTCCTTGTAACTGCAGGATAGTGTTTGTTCTGTTGTTAATGTCAGTGATTAACCTTTGATTAGTCCTTGTAACTGCAGGATAGTGTTTGTTCTGTTGTTAATGTCAGTGATTTACCTTTGATTAGTCCTTGTAACTGTGGGATAGTGTTTGTTCTGTTGTTAATGTCAGTGGTTAAACTTTGATTAGTCCTTGTAACTGCTGAGGATAGTGTTTGTTCTGTTGTTAATGTCAGTGATTAACCTTTGATTAGTCCTTGTAACTGTGGGATAGTGTTTGTTCTGTTGTTAATGTCAGTGATTAACCTTTGATTAGTCCTTGTAACTGCAGGATAGTGTTTGTTCTGTTGTTAAATTCAGTAATTAACCTTTGATTAGTCCTTGTAACTGTGGGATAGTGTTTGTTCTGTTGTTAATGTCAGTGATTAACCTTTGATTAGTCCTTGTAACTGCGGGATAGTGTTTGTTCTGTTGTTAATGTCAGTGATTAACCTTTGATTAGTCCTTGTAACTGCGGGATAGTGTTTGTTCTGTTGTTAATGTCAGTGATTAACCTTTGATTAGTCCTTGTAACTGCAGGATAGTGTTTGTTCTGTTGTTAATGTCAGTGATTAACCTTTGATTAGTCCTTGTAACTGCAGGATAGTGTTTGTTCTGTTGTTCATGTCAGTGATTTACCTTTGATTAGTCCTTGTAACTGGGGGATAGTGTTTGTTCTGTTGTTAATGTCAGTGATTAACCTTTGATTAGTCCTTGTAACTGCAGGATAGTGTTTGTTCTGTTGTTAATGTCAGTGATTTACCTTTGATTAGTCCTTGTAACTGTGGGATAGTGTTTGTTCTGTTGTTAATGTCAGTGATTAACCTTTGATTAGTCCTTGTAACTGTGGGATAGTGTTTGTTCTGTTGTTAATGTCAGTGATTAACCTTTGATTAGTCCTTGTAACTCCGGGATAGTGTTTGTTCTGTTGTTAATGTCAGTGATTAACCTTTGATTAGTCCTTGTAACTGCGGGATAGTGTTTGTTCTGTTGTTAATGTCAGTGATTAACCTTTGATTAGTCCTTGTAACTGGGGGATAGTGTTTGTTCTGTTGTTAATGTCAGTGATTAACCTTTGATTAGTCCTTGTAACTGCAGGATAGTGTTTGTTCTGTTGTTAATGTCAGTGATTAACCTTTGATTAGTCCTTGTAACTGCGGGATAGTGTTTGTTCTGTTGTTAATGTCAGTGATTAACCTTTGATTAGTCCTTGTAACTGCGGGATAGTGTTTGTTCTGTTGTTAATGTCAGTGATTAACCTTTGATTAGTCCTTGTAACTGCAGGATAGTGTTTCTTCTGTTGTTAATGTCAGTGATTAACCTTTGATTAGTCCTTGTAACTGCTGGATAGTGTTTGTTCTGTTGTTAATGTCAGTGATTAACCTTTGATTAGACCTTGTAACTGCGGGATAGTGTTTGTTCTGTTGGTAATGTCAGTGATTAACCTTTGATTAGTCCTTGTAACTGCAGGGATACTGTTTGTTCTGTTGTTAATGTCAGTGATTAACCTTTGATTAGTCCCTGTAACTGCGTGATAGTGTTTGTTCTGTTGTTAATGTCAGTGATTAACCTTTGATTAGTCCTTGTAACTGCAGGATAGTGTTTGTTCTGTTGTTAATGTCAGTGATTAACCTTTCATTAGTCCTTGTAACTGTGGGATAGTGTTTGTTCTGTTGTTAATGTCAGTGATTAACCTTTGATTAGTCCTTGTAACTGCAGGATAGTGTTTGTTCTGTTGTTAATGTCAGTGGTTAAACTTTGATTAGTCCTTGTAACTGCAGGATAGTGTTTGTTCTGTTGTTAAATTCAGTAATTAACCTTTGATTAGTCCTTGTAACTGTGGGATAGTGTTTGTTCTGTTGTTAATGTCAGTGATTAACCTTTGATTAGTCCTTGTAACTGCGGGATAGTGTTTGTTCTGTTGTTAATGTCAGTGATTAACCTTTGATTAGTCCTTGTAACTGCGGGATAGTGTTTGTTCTGTTGTTAATGTCAGTGATTAACCTTTGATTAGTCCTTGTAACTGGGGGATAGTGTTTGTTCTGTTGTTAATGTCAGTGATTAACCTTTGATTAGTCCTTGTAACTGGGGGATAGTGTTTGTTCTGTTGTTAATGTCAGTGATTAACCTTTGATTAGTCCTTGTAACTGCAGGATAGTGTTTGTTCTGTTGTTAATGTCAGTGATTTACCTTTGATTAGTCCTTGTAACTGTGGGATAGTGTTTGTTCTGTTGTTAATGTCAGTGATTAACCTTTGATTAGTCCTTGTAACTGCGGGATAGTGTTTGTTCTGTTGTTAATGTCAGTGATTAACCTTTGATTAGTCCTTGTAACTGCGGGATAGTGTTTGTTCTGTTGTTAAATTCAGTGATTAACCTTTGATTAGTTCTTGTAACTGCGGGATACTGTTTGTTCTGTTGTTAATGTCAGTGATTAACCTTTGATTAGTCCTTGTAACTGCGGGATAGTGTTTGTTCTGTTGTTAATGTCAGTGATTAACCTTTGATTAGTCCTTGTAACTGTGGGATAGTGTTTGTTCTGTTGTTAATGTCAGTGATTAACCTTTGATTAGTCCTTGTAACTGCGGGATAGTGTTTGTTCTGTTGTTAATGTCAGTGATTAACCTCTGATTAGTCCTTGTAACTGTGGAATAATGTTTGTTCTGTTGTTAATATCAGTGATTAACCTTTGATTAGTCCTTGTAACTGCGGGATAGTGTTTGTTCTGTTGTTAATGTCAGTGATTAACCTTTGATTAGTCCTTGTAACTGCGGGATAGTGTTTGTTCTGTTGTTAATGTCAGTGATTAACCTTTGATTAGTCCTTGTAACTGCGGGATAGTGTTTGTTCTGTTGTTAATGTCAGTGATTAACCTTTGATTAGTCCTTGTAGCTGCGGGATAGTGTTTGTTCTGTTGTTAATATCAGTAATTAACCTTTGATTCGTCCTTTTAACTCCGGGATAGTGTTTGTTCTGTTGTTAATGTCAGTGATTAACCTTTGATTAGTCCTTGTAACTGCGGGATAGTGTTTGTTCTGTTGTTAATGTCAGTGATTAACCTTTGATTAGTCCTTGTAGCTGCGGGATAGTGTTTGTTCTGTTGTTAATGTCAGTAATTAACCTTAGATTAGTCCTAGTAACTGCGGGATAGTGTTTGTTCTGTTGTTAATGTCCGTAATTAATCTTTGATTAGTCCTTGTAACTGCGGGATACTGTTTGTTCTGTTGTTAATGTCAGTGTTTAACCTTTGATTAGTCCTTGTAACTGCGGGATAGTGTTTGTTCTGTTGTTAATGTCAGTGATTAACCTTTAATTAGTCCTTGTAACTGTGGGATAGTGTTTGTTCTGTTGTTAATGTCAGTGATTAACCTTTGATTAGTCCTTGTCTCTGCGGGATAGTGTTTGTTCTGTTGTTAATGTCAGTGATTAACCTTTGATTAGTCCTTGAAACTGCAGGATACTGTTTGTTCTATTGTTAATGTCAGTGATTAACCTTTGATTAGTCCTTGTAACTGCTGGATAGTGTTTGTGCTGTTGTTAATGTCATTGATTATCCTTAGATTAGTCCTAGTAACTGCGGGATAGTGTTTGTTCTGTTGTTAATGTCAGTGATTAACCTTTGATTAGTCCTTGTAACTGCTGGATAGTGTTTGTTCTGCAGCAGTAGTAATATATTACACGTGAAATGCAAAACTATGTCAGGGTATCTGAGTTAGGCAAATTGTACAGTCCATCAAAGCCAGACGTAGATCTTGAATTAGAAGTGTATCATTTTTATCCCTCTCTCCACTTTTGTTCTGGATGAGACGAAGGTCATGGTAAAACTGTGACCATGGCAACATGATAGAAGTATGGGGGGAGGGGGCACCAACCAACATGATTAATTAGTTATGCCCAGTCAGTGAGAAAATGGGATAATGGCTTTAAGTGAGATCAATAGGTCTAGTATGGCTGATTACAATTTGTTTTACGGAAAAATATTTCATGGAACTGCTTAGGGATATAGCTTGCTGTATATTCCATTGCATGTTGAAGTCTTATAATATAATGGTATTGGAGTAACCCAGGAAACGTGCCATTCTGCAAAGGAAACTTATGATTTCTGCAGTGAAGCTTAAGTGCATGTTAGTAGGGTAAACAGATTATCAATTTAAGGCACTCACCTTTAAGGATTTCATGGAAAACCAGTTAGGCTCTAGCTCTGATCAATCAGGGGTGCAAGTTATTATCTAGATAGGCATGTGTTTAGAACTTATCCCATGTCTTGGACTTTAGGCACCCACTTTTAAGGATTTCATGGAAAAACAGTTAGTTTCTTGGTCTGATTTATCAGGGGTGCAAGTTATCATCTAGATAGTATGTGTTTAGAACTTATCCCATGTCTCGGACTTTAATACTAATGGGTATGGTTGGCAGTTTGTAGAACATCACCTACCGTCATGCTGGATTCAGTAATAGCAACTATGTCAGGTCTATGCATGTGAATCCAACCACATTTCTATGTATACAGATATGTTTCATATACTACATGCATTAAGCAATTGCCCAAACTGTTTTATTCTATTATTACTCTATCCCAAAGGTTATTACTTCTCTGGGACAGGGTCCCATCCATATGACGCAGTGTAACTTGGACAGTTGGATGGGGAACAGGAAAATGATCCCTGGCTTGGCACCTATGTCTCTAATGGACACAGGCAACCTGTAAATGGCTCATCTCCCAGGCCCCTGCTAACACTTACCAAGGGTACTAGAACTTGTCACATATTTGGGATGCATGATTAGGCTTAAAAAGGTCCCAGTGGTCATTAGCCTGGTACCCATCTATGAACCCCTATGAACCCCTATAACAGGGAAAAGAGGCACTTGGAACTCAAAGTTAAGTTTGGTGTAACCTTTTGTAAGAAGAATTAGGATGACTAGGAAAAGATGTTAAATATGCTGTCCAACCTCTTTTTGAGTACTTACAGATGTCTTAAAAAGACTGCCACTCAGACTATTTGCCTTGGTGGTGTCTGCATGTAGAAGTATCCTGAAAGTCATAGTTTACTAGGTCAAATAGGTGTGTCTTTTACTGAGGTCACATATCTGGTCCCTTTCTCCACTGATGATTAAACGATATGATTAGAACACTACTCATGAAAATAGCAATTAATGGTCATCAACAATTTAAGGACACAAATGACAGCACTGTCTTTTGTGTGACATGCATGAAGGTATACCTGCAAAAGAAAACCATGCTTGTACTAAGTGGATATGGGGCAGGTAGCAATGGACAGAGACTGTCAATAAGAAAAGTATTATCCTAACTAACACACCACCTACTAATCCTTAATTACCTCCCTAATAACATGCTTGTCATATAGACATCCACAAAACTCAAAGCCAAAATGTTTTGAGGTGCACAGCTAAGCTTGTAAGAGCCTCGGTGGTTGTTAGCCTAGTATATGGCTCCCAGCACATTCGAACTAAAAGCAAACTGTTGCTCACAAGTAGCAAGTTAAGTCTTGTACAGAATGCATCTAGTCAGCTTATACTGTAAAACAGAATCGCGAAGAGGAACAGCTGTGAGAAGGACCTAATCATCAAACTTCGTAATGCAACAAAGTTTTTGCTGTTACCTTGGTTTTCACATAGCACTGCAGATGTACATGAGGGAAGCTATAGTGGCTAAGGCAGGCAGCGTAAGGTGTACAAGCTTGTTGTTTATTTACCATGCTGTCTCCACTGGGAACTTGAACACTTTTAGAAGGATTAAAATGGGACACTCCTAGTTATGACGTAAAATAAAAGAGCTGCACATTTTGTACAGCTGCACGTAAGGTTCAGTCTTAAAAGCATACAAACTCTGATGCTACTTTATTACGCCCATATAGAGTAGTATATATGATGCTACTGTATTACACCCATATAGATTATTATATATGATGCTACTTTATTACGCCCATATAGATTATTATATATGATGCTACTGTATTACACACATATAGAGTAGTATATATGATGCTACTGTATTACACCCATATAGATTATTATATATGATGCTACTTTATTACGCCCATATAGATTATTATATATGATGCTACTGTATTACACCCATATAGAGTAGTATATATGATGCTACTGTATTACACCAATATAGATTAGTATATATGATGCTACTTTATTACACCCATACAGAGTAGTATATATGATGCTACTGTATTACACCCATATAGATTAGTATATATGATGCTACTGTATTACACCCATATAGAGTAGTATATATGATGCTACTTTATTACACCCATATAGAGTAGTATATATGATGCTACTGTATTACACCCATATAGATTAGTATGGTAGAACCATTAGTATATATGATGCTACTGTATTACACCCATATAGATTAGTATATATGATGCTACTTTATTACGCCCATATAGAGTAGTATATATGATGCTACTTTATTCCACCCATATAGATTAGTATATATGATGCTACTGTATTACACCCATATAGAGTAGTATATATGATGCTACTTTATTACACCCATATAGAGTAGTATATATGATGCTACTGTATTACACCAATATAGATTAGTATATATGATGCTACTTTATTACACCCATATAGAGTAGTATATATGATGCTACTGTATTACACCCATATAGATTAGTATATATGATGCTACTGTATTACACCCATATAGAGTAGTATATAGGATGCTACTTTATTACGCCCATATAGATTAGTATATATGATGCTACTTTATTACACCCATATAGATTATTATATATGATGCTACTGTATTACACCCATATAGATTAGTATATATGATGCTACTTTATTACACCCATATAGATTAGTATATATGATGCTACTTTATTACGCCCATATAGATTAGTATATATGATGCTACTTTATTACACCCATATAGATTATTATATATGATGCTACTGTATTACACCCATATAGATTAGTATATATGATGCTACTTTATTACGCCCATATAGATTAGTATATATGATGCTACTTTATTACACCCATATAGATTATTATATATGATGCTACTGTATTACACCCATATAGATTAGTATATATGATGCTACTTTATTACGCCCATATAGATTAGTATATATGATGCTACTTTATTACACCCATATAGAGTAGTATATATGATGCTACTTTATTACACACATATAGATTAGTAAATAGGATGCTACTTTATTACACCCATATAGAGTAGTATATATGATGCTACTGTATTACACCCATATAGATTAGTATATATGATGCTACTTTATTACGCCCATATAGATTAGTATATATGATGCTACTGTATTACACCCATATAGATTAGTATATATGATTCTACTTTATTTCACCCATATAGAGTAGTATA
The DNA here is from genome assembly GCF_019279795.1 of Protopterus annectens. NCBI lineage: Eukaryota > Metazoa > Chordata > Ceratodontiformes > Protopteridae > Protopterus > Protopterus annectens. Next base: position 114,751,031 of record NC_056746.1, on the reverse strand, counting down.
TATGATGCTACTTTATTACGCCCATATAGAGTAGTATATATGATGCTACTTTATTACACCCATATAGAGTAGTATATATGATGCTACTTTATTACACCCATATAGAGTAGTATATATGATGCTACTTTATTACAACCATATAGATTAGTATATATGATGCTACTTTATTACACACATATAGATAAGTATATATGATGCTACTTTATTACGCCCATATAGAGTAGTATATATGATGCTACTTTATTACATACATATAGATTAGTATATTGGATGCTACTTTATTACACCCATATAGATTAGTATATATGATGCTACTTTATTACACCCATATAGATTAGTATATAAGCATAATAACAAAAAGGATAAATGAAAATATGGTGATTCTGTATAATAATCACCACACAGTTCAAAGGACTGTTGTGTCTATTAAGTGTAAACTATCAGAGCATAATATAAAAATGTCTGTAGTTCAAATCTAAGAGCTGTTATTAGGCATGCCTGGTACTATTTTATTTATGTATTTGTTAACCGGATAAGCTCACTGGATATAACTGTCCCTTTTAAGAGGTGACCGAGGAACACTGTATAGTTATGTCACTTGCTCAGTTATGTTGTTTGCAAATAGAAACTGTTAATATCAAATTCAGGACTACACTGCAAAGTTCATTAGGAGATTGTAGCCTTAACTGCTTTGGGCAAGATTGTCACACCTAGGTAGCAGGTATACCTGCAGCTGTAACTTATGGTGTAGCTTTTATAGTTTACGGTTTTGGGTTAAATAGCAAATCATTGCACAGATGTGATATATTTCATGTTGCATATTGTGACATGAGGAAAGAAGTCTGTCTGCTCATGAAATATGGAAGGAGCTGCACTTTGCTAATACTATAGGTAGAGACTAGTATTGGGATTTAAAGAGGCAAGTTTTCTGGTTGCTCTGGCTGTAGGCAAAATCTGGTTCCAGCTCTTGGATGAACAAACACTGGCTGCATTATTTCCATAATTGTTAGTTTTCTTAAGAGATAATAGCCCTGAATGCTGGATCCTAGTTCTTTCGGGGAAATGTGCCATGAAAGCACGTGGATAAAGTTTGGGCAGGTGGCTCTGAGTAACACATTATGAATGAAGCATTTTTAAATACGTTTGATTTTTGTTGCTGAAAGTCTTGCATCTTTGGGTATTAGAGTATTGTAGTGATGGCTTTGGTATTCTGCAGTAAATGTGGGTATGATTAGGTTTCTTGCACTGTTTTCAAGGTTTTCCATTGCTTTTGATAGTTTAAGAAGTAGAAGAATCTCAGACTGTTTTTCACTTCTTTGTAGAATGTGATAAGGAGGAAGCTACTAAATGATAGAGCAAAATTCCAAAAAGGGAAGGCATCTCTGATCAGTATTAGCAAAAAACTACGGGCACTCATAAAATCGTCTAAGGCCAGCTTCGAGAGAAAAATTGCACAGGACACTAAGGATAATCACAAGGCTTTCTTTAGTTATGTTAGGGACCTGGGTGGTAATTCCCAGATATGCTCAGAATTAGTCCAAAATGACAAAAAATACACCGAACCCACAGACATTGCCAACATCCTAGCTGACAGGTTCAGCACAAACTTCTCCCCCCCCTTCCCCACCAAAAGGGCAAATATCTATCCCAGCAGAGTGCTGCCCCCCTGACATCTCAGATGCTTAGGTATGAGCCACCCTCTCCAAGGCAAAAAACACAGCATCAATGTGACCAGATGGTGTCCAGGGCTGCGTCCTACATGAACTCCAAGAAGAGCTAAACCCAAACATAAAACTACTGTTCAGTCTCAGCCTTACTACAGGATATGTACCCAAAGAGTGGTGTACAGCAACTGTGGTCCCTCTCCACAAAGGTGGTGCCTCAACGGATCCTGGAAGCTATCGCCCCATAAGTCTGACTAGCTTGGTCTGCAAAGCTATGGAAAGGATCATCATGGACCTCATAAATAAAGATATTGGGGACCTACAGACACTGGATCCTACCCAGTTCAGCTTTGTTAAGGGCAAATCCTGCCTCTTAAACCTGGTTGATTTCTTTGAAACAGTCACCAAGGCCATTGACATGGGGAGGTGGTCCACACAGCCTACCTGGACCTTGCAAAAGCCTTCGATACAATACCCCACTTGGGCATTATAGATAAGCTCACCAGCTTAAATATAAACCCCTATGTCACTAGATGGGTTGCAAACTGGCTCAAGGACAGAAACCACATGGTTAGAATTGCTGGAGCCATGTCAGACTCCAAACCAGTTACAAGTGGCACCCCACAAGGCTCAGTCCTGGGGCCTCTCTTGTTCGGTATATATTTCTCGGAGGTACAGGCCAACATGGAAGGACTGTGGCTGACCAAGTTTGCAGATGACTGCAAACTGGGCGCCATAATCGACTTTCCAGCCGACACAAGCATCCTCCAAAAGGGCCTCATAAAAACAGACAACTGGTGCCAGAGCCATGGCCTCAAGCTAAACGCCAAAAAGTGTATAGTCATCCCCTTTGGCAAAAACAAAGTGCCTACAAATTACCGCATAGGTGGTAATCCATTAAGTACAGAAGAAGTAATTAGGGACCTGGGGACCCAAGTTGATAGCAGTCTCTCATTTGACAACCATGTGGCCAAAGTGGTTAGAAAAACATTTTATATAGCCCACCTAATCATGAAGGGATTCACATCTAGATCAGGGGAGGTCATCGTGCCTCTTTACTCATCCCTCATCAGGTGCATAATTGAGTACAATGCCCCTTTTGGGATGTACCTTACCAGACACCTGCAGCAACTGGAAAGACCCCAAAAGTACCTCACCAAGAGGATCAAAGGGCTCAAACAGATGCCATATGCTGCCCGGTTAAAGAAACTCCAGCTCTACTCAGTGGCATACCACCTGTTCAGAGGTGATCTGTGCCTGACGTATAAAGCCATGTCCAACCCAGAATTAATGGACATGCTGCACCTCAAAAAATCCCAATCCCATCGAGCTACACGCTCAAGAGACTTGAACCTCAGCACTGAAATAAATAGGACATGCTGAAGGGACAGATTCATAACCCAGAGGCTCCCTTCACTCTGGAATAAAATCCCAGTCCAGGTTAGGCAGAGTCCCTCATTGATTCTTTTCAAGAGGAATCTTGATGAGTAGATGGGAGATCGTAGGTTTACCCCGGGTATCACTTCTGTGTCACTGTTAGACAGAGGCACAGTATACTAACTTCAAAAAAGGGCATAGCAAAATTAATTTAAAATGGGTGGCGAAAGCCAAACACATTCTGGCTAGGCTTATAAATGCCCTAGGGCAGATAGCCTAGTATGAACCTATGAACCTATGAACCTATAAAGAACACCAACTGTATTATCTGTTTCTTTACTGGTGAAGTTTATTTGCATTTAAAATGACTGCAGGTGGTCTATAGTGACCTCAGGGTATTTCCAATGTGATACTCTTTCTAAAGTGGAGTTTGTGTCTTTTGTGGTAAAGTTTCATGCTAGAAAAAAAGAATACAGAAAAACTAGTAGTCTTAAAATGTCATTGATGAGCTCAGTCACGATAATTTCCAAAAATCATGAAACCCAGGTAGTGCTCCAAAGCAACAAGCCTTTATTTTTCACAGACAAATGATCCTCAGTAAGAAAAAAAATCAGAAATACTTTACAGTGTTAACCATATCAGCTTTTAGATACATAGAAGTAGGTGTGGAAAATATATGTATTGTTTAATTTTAAACCAGCCTATTCCAGGCAAACAATATAAACAGGGCCGTAAAAGTGCATTTAAGAACAGCAAGTATCCACCCCACACACTGCTACTGATTAGATCAAACTAAATCCCAGTTAGGGAAAACATTACCTATCTATGTGCAACCAATATACTAAAATTAGGTATTGAGAAAAGCATAACATACATATAAAAATATCTACCCTGCACACTAACCTTCATTGAACACTTGTCTCTGTCTAAACTACACTACCCCCACCATCAAACTCTACTAGTTTCTCATGGAATCTCTCTCAACCACATTAAAATAACCTCCACTTCTAGTTATATACTTCCTAGGTATCATAGATCTTCCCATATTACTTACTTCCATAACAAAAAAACCCTAAAGAACTACTACACGTTCCTAAAGATATTACAAAAACCTCAGCAGCATCCTCTATTAGATGGTGATATTCATCCAAACCCTGGCCCCAATTCAAGAATTCCAAGTAACACACAAAACCTCACTTCACATAATTCCATTACCCCAAAAAGACCTGCTAACTCCCTCCTCATAGCTCACCTTAACATCAGTAGCATTGACAATAAAATTACCCACCTTCATGCACTCTTAGAGATGCACACATTTGATATTTTCTGTATTACAGAAACATGGCTAAAGCCCTCAACTCAGGACCAGGAAATTACCCCACCTGGATATAACATCCTTAGATGTGATCGCAAAACCAAAAAGGGGGGAGGTGTAGCCATCTTGTATAAATTAGAGCTTCAGGTTTCACCCTTCAATGTGTCCCTACCCACAGATACTAATGCAGAAACCCTTACTGCTGAACTTCAAATCAACAACTCTAAATCCATCTATCTAATTTGCTCCTATCTTCCTCCCGGTAACAACATCAATACTCTTAAAAACTTACTTAGTTGTCTCTCTACCCACCTACCTCAGGAAACCATTGTACTAGGTGACTTTAACATAGACTGGGCTACATGTAGCTCACCCAGTCCTATCAATCACATAAATCTTTATGGTTTGTTACAAATAATAACCACCCCTACTAGAATCCATAAATCAAGTGGTAAGGAAACCACCCTAGACTGGATCCTTATTAACAGTCATCCTGGCACTTATAAACCAGGAACCCTTCCTGACTCATTAGCACTCTTCAAGAAAAATCTTGATGATTGGATGGGAGATAGGAAATTCACCCCAGGGATCACTTCTGTGGCTCTGCTCAACAGGGGCACAGGAAAATAATTTTCCTGGGTGGCGAAAGCCAGAGTACATTTTTGGCTAGGCTTATATAGGCCGTAGGGCCAATAGCCTAGTACCTACCTATGAACCTATGATATCAGCGACCATGCTCTAACCTATATAATTAAACAAAAAATGCATATCCCTAAATGTAATATTTACAAAGCCATCCGATCTAAAAAAACACTTTCAACCAGAGAGCTTCCAAAATGAACTGAAAGCATGTGACTGGTCAACACTGTATCATCTGCAACTTGATGAAGCAGTCACCTACTTTAATACTATATTCCTACAAATCCTAGATTACCATGCCCCCTGCTACTCCTCCTGAATTAGGACCAAAATTGCCCCATGGCTCACAAAACAAACTAGGCAAAAGATCCTCCTAAGAAACAAAATTTGGCCCAAATGGAGAGCCTCTAAAAACCCATCAGATCACATTTACTTTAAACAGCTAAGAAATGCCACCAAAAAAGACATTCAGATTGACAAAAAACACTTTTACCTCCACCTCCAACAAACCCACCAACAAAAACCACAAAAGTTCTGGTCAGGCATTAACAAACTACTCCAGCCAGGTGACTCTAAAGCCCCTGTCTCATCAGGTATCACCCATAATAACCCTAAGCAAATTGCTGATGCCTTTAATAATTACTTTACTGAAGCCATCCAAACTCTAGCTAATGCATTACCACCTATTACCACTTCACCGTAAAATACCCCAAACAACCCAGTTCCCACCTTTCATATACAACCTGTACCCACATCCCTCATTTTCAACTTCCTTCAAAAACTCAAACCATGCACCCCTGCTGCTGACTGTCTACCAGCTGAATACCTGCAAATTGCAGCTAAAGCCATTGCCTATCCCATTTCCATCCTTATAAATAGAACAATTACAGAAAGCACAATCCCTTCCATATGGAAAGTATCCCATATCATCCCTCTACATAAGGGTGGTACTTATAAATAGAACTGTTACAGAAAGCACAATCCCTTCCATATGGAAAGTCTCCCACATCATCCCTTTACATAAAGGTGGGTCATCTACCAACCTTTCCAACTTTTGCCCAATTGCCCTACTCTCTCTAATAGCCAAAATAATGGAAAAATGCATCCACCAGCCCTACTTTGGTTTAAATCTTATTTAGGAAACAGGCAGAAAGTTGTGCTCTGGGACAATAATCTTTCCGCACCCCTGCCTGTGAACACTGGAGTACCTCAAGGCTCTATTCTAGGCTCTCTTCTCTTTTTAATATTTATTAATGATCTAAATACCAAAATTCCTCAAGCCACCTGCATTCAATATGCAGATGACTCATCTTTAATATGTTCAGCCAAGTCCATAACCTCACTCCAGACCCTCATCCAGTCAGTAGTTAACACTGTTATATTGGTTTATGCAACACTGCCTCCTCCTGAACCCTAAAAAAACTAAATTACTGCTCTTTGCTCCTACTCAAAAGTCAACACAAATTCACTTCACAATAACTTCTAACAATGGAACAAGCATTTCCCCTGACACTACAACCCGTCTCCTGGGAATAACAATAGACAAAATCCTTAGCTATGACGACCATATCAATACTACCATAAAATCTGTTAACAAAAAACCAGGCTCCCTTTATAGAATCAAGCCCTTCCTTACCCCAACAGCTAGAACCACTATTGTTCAAACCCACCTGATCTCTACCCTATTCTATGCTTCTGCCACATATACCAATCTATTGCACTTACCACCTGCTGAAGATTTCATGATCGTTTTATGATAGGGGCAGTCAAATGAGTCGCACCCCATTAGGTACTCACAGAAAGTGCAGTTGGGTGGCACACCGATTTTAGTGCTGATGTCATCCTGGTGTTCCTTCATTTTCTTTCCACAGAGCTACATACGCTTCTTCTCTTTTTGTATACAAAAGGAGGGTGTCCTCCTAAAACCCTTACACGCTGTTGATTTGTCAATGAGAATGGCCCAGTTCTCTTTAATAATGGCCTTAAACGTATTGAAACCACAGGTATAAGTTAGAATGCAACCATCCTTACTTTTCTATTCTTTTGGGTAAGTCTTTGTCTTCCTTTTGAGGATGATGTTCTAGTTTATCAAATGTTGGAGACTATCAGGAGATAATTCTGCTTTGGGGTTTAATATGTTGCTAATGCTATGGGCCATTGTAGTCATACTGTTGGTCTGCCAATGCATGCAGTTTGTAAATATAGTTAATGGCGGTGGTCTGAGAAATGACCCATGCAATGAACTAGGTTTTATGTCATGGGGTGAGGACAGTGTCTTTGTCAGCATATTGCTTCAGTGCCTTCTCGAATCTGTGACTGATCCAATTCAGCGTACTGTTATTGCAGCCAATGCCCTTATAACTTAGAGTATATACTGGTGGTTTATGATGTTCACTCTTTTAGCAAATCCAAGAATATGATTATTATTGGTAGTCAGTTGTTGCAGGTGTTTAACATTACGAAGGATAAATGTGTGTGGTGTGTCTAGCTTTAAATACATGTTGAGTAGGGGATGCAAACTTGTTTTGATTGTCAAGAAGGCTGTTAATTGGTCATGCATAATTTATCTGGGTGTGTACTATGCCAGTGTGGCATGAGATCATGTTATCACGCTAAAAATCTTGTTTACAGTAACAAGCAGTGCCCATGCAGCAACAGTTAGCACACTCACCTTTGATGCTGAAAGATCAGAAGGCTCTGAGTTCTATTCCCACTCCAGGTGGCTGGATTGCTGACACTGCAGTGCAGCTTTAGGGAAGTGATGCACTCCTGGGTGTGTCGTTCTTCGGACGAGATGTTAAACCAAGATCCCATCTGCTTGAAATGGCGGCAGCTTGGCTGGATGTAAAAGATCCAACAGCATCTATCAAAAAGACTAAGGAACGTTCCCAGATGTCCTGGCCGAATGTCACTAGTAACTGAAATACCACCTTAGGTATCCCTTGAAAAGAGGCCACTAACCTAGTGGTACTAACCCTGTCAACAAAGTGTAAATAAAAATAAAATAGACTAAGGAATGTTTCCAGATGTCCTGGCCGAATTTCCCTAGTAACTGAAATACCACCTTAGGTATCCCTTGAAAAGAGGCCACTAACCTAGTGGTAATAACCCTGTCAACAAAGTGTAAATTTTATTTATTTATTTTTATTTTACATTTGTTGACCGGGCTAGTCCAGCTGGATATATGTCCATTTTCAGTGGAGGCCCGGGGAGAAAAGCTCCACAAATTGCAACAACATAAAAGGTCAAGACAAAGACAATAACAGTATAATTTGGTACATAAGAAGTTTTAACAATTATAGTACAAGCCTAAGATTATATATTTTATATTTCAGTAGGAAAAAGGAAACATTTATCTAAGAATAGATGAATAAGACTAATACATTTGTATTAGAAATGGTGTAGTACAAAGCTTTATAACATATTACAAAATTAGATACACCTAGTAATTTATGATAAGAGATACTAAGGTCTCACAAAAACCTAAGAAAGAAAAACACTAGAGATCAATAGATACAGTATAGAAGAACAGCAAACAAGGATGGATTTCTAGTGTTATTTAACACATAGGTTGTGATACTATATGAAGGTGTTTGATCATTCCACAGTATATACTTATTTACATGAGAAAAAATCCTAAGGAAGGTTAAGCTCACTAAAAATTAGTGAGACAACACAAGATCATGATCGTGGGAGGCTAGGAATTGTGGGAGTCTAGTTAATAGTTAGGTACTTAGTCTGGGTTAACACAGGGGCATAGCCAGTGTGATTTGAGGTAGGGTTTAAGCTTGCTTTTAAATAAGCTGACAGAGGATATTGAGGTAAGCTGGCTTGGGAGGATGTTCCAGGCTTTACCTACTGTATTCGAGAACAAGGTGTCACCAGCTAAGTTGTTGGATTTTGATATTTGTACAAGTAGGTTATTAGCTGAGCGTAAGGTCTTGAGGTTATTATAGGGGATGACTAGGGATGTAAGTATGGGTGCATTTTGAGGTAAATACAGGATCTTATGGGCTACTATTAATTGATTGAAAAGTATTAAATTTGGCAGTTCTAACCATCCTAACTGATTCAGATTGATACAGTGATGTGTTCTATAGGAGGACCCAGCTGCAAATCTGGCAATATTGTTGTAGGAGGATGTAAGTTTATTCAGATTACTTCTACATATTTTGGTATAGATAGGGGAGGCATAGAGCAAGGTAGAGATGAGGTGGGTACGAGCAATAGTAACCCTGGCTGGAGGTGTAAGAAAGGGTTTTATTCTATAGAGGGAACCTAGTTTCTTGTTTACTATTTTTATGGTGTTATTAATGTGAGGTTCAAAGGACAAGTTGTTATCTATTAGTACCGAGAGTAGTTTGGTGGTTGGTTCAGGAGATATTATAGTTCCATCATTTGAAGTAATAGTAAAGTTAAGTGGGGAGGTTCTGCGGGTGGGGGTAAATAGTAGCATTTTAGTTTTTTTGGGGTTAAGGATAAGATGTCTTTGTTGGAGCCAGTTTTCAACTGTACTAAAGGTCATTTGGGTTAGTGACTGAAGTTCTGATTGAGAAGCAGCAGCGCATATGAGTGTGGAGTCGTCAGCGTATTGGATACACTCAGCTTGAGGAATTACAGAATGAAGGTCATTTGTAAAGATGGAGAAGAGTAGTGGGCCTAATTTAGATCCTTGCGGGACCCCTAGAGTGACTGGGACGTGGGAAGATAAAGTATTTTCCCATAGTACAGCCTATTGCCTGTTATGTAGGTATGATTGGAACCACTGTATAGTATGGTTGTCCAATGACAGGTTTTTGAGTGTGTCTATAAGGAGGTGGTGATTCACCATGTCAAATGCTTTGGACAGGTCAATAAAAACAGCTGAGGATAGAGTATCAATATTACGATTGCTGTTAATATGGTTAGTGAAGGATAAGAGAGCAGAGGTGGTGCTATGAAATGGTCTAAAGCCATGTTGACAGGGTGCTAATAAATTGTGATTGAGTAGGTAGGTTAACAGTTGTATGTGTATACATTTCTCCATTATTTTTGCCAAAGGAGATAGAATAGCTATGGGCCTATAATGGGATGGGAGGGTGGCCTAATGGTTAAGGTGCTTGCCTTACAAACACAAGGTGCAGGGTTTGAGTCTCACAAGGGATAATTGGCTAGGCTTAAAATGGCTCGCAAGGGCATTTAGCGTAGTACTAATCTATGAACCTATGAACCTATAATTGGACAACTCTTTGGAGTTACCGCCCTTATGCAGGAGAATTATGTGAGAGAATTTCCAGATTAGGGGAATAGATCCTTCGGAAATAGTTCTGTTAATGAGGATGGATATGGGGTAGGCTATGACTTTAGCAGCTTTTTGCAGGTATTCTGCAGGTAATTTATCAGCAGAGAGAGTAGTGAGTTTAAGTTTCTGCATGAGGTTACAGATAAGTGAAGTGGGCACTGGCTGAAAATGAAGTTGATGAGAATTATTGGTAAAGGTTGTGGCAGAGCCTGGGGTGCTAGGGGATAGCTGGTTGGCTAGGGATTGTATGGTTTCAGTGAAAAAAGTATTAAATGAGTCAGCTATTTGGATGGGATTGTTGTGGTCAGAGCCAGAGGGAGAGGGAGTACTTGAGCATCCAGGGTGTAGGAGGTTATTGATACCCCGCCAGAATTTTTGGGGATTATTTTGGTTGGTTTGTTGTAGTTGGTAGTAGTAGTTTCTTTTATTGGTTAATATGGCTTTTTTGTTTCATTTCTTAGCTGTCTGAATTGCAGGTGGTCTGAGGAGCTTTTTGTTGAGCGCCATTTGGCCCATTGTTTATTTCTTTGGAGGATTTTTTGTTTGGTCGTTTTGGTGAGCCGTGGTGCCGATTTGGTTCTAATTCTAACTTTGCATAATGGGACATGGCTGTCTAAAATGGTTAGAAATTTAGAGTTAAAGTATTTCACAGCATTATCTATTGGGAGGTATTTCAGGGGTGACCAGTCACAGGTGACTAGTTCAGCTTGAAAGTGAGCAGGGTTAAAATTTTTGGTAGTGCGAATAGTTCTACAGATGGTAGAGTTTAGGATGACAGTTTTTGTTCTGATTAAATAGGTAAGGAAGTGATCACTTATGTCCTCAGGGAGGGTGCCTGTTTTATAGTTTAGTTGGGGGGGTATTAGTGAGTATCCAGTCAAGGATACTAGTTTTGTTGATAGTTTTATTGGTGCGGGTTGGGGATGTTATAGTTTGGGTAAAACCATATAAGTTGATATGAGTAGAAGGCTGCTCAGATATACAGGAGTTCCAGTTGATGTTAAAATCTCCAAGTATAATGGTTTCTTGGGGGTAGTTACTTGAAAGCCAGCTGAGGATAACCTCTAATGTGTTGATGTTATTGCCTGGGGGAAGATAGACACATGATAGATATATGGCTTTGCTTTTGTTAAGCTGAATCTTAGTTAGAAGAATTTCTGCATTGTTGCAAAGTGGAGGTTTGGAGTCTAACAAGGTAACTTGTAATCCATTCTTATAAAGTATGGCTACGCCGCCTCCTTTTTTAGTGTTATGGTCACGTCTTATGATATTATAGCCAGGGGGTAGAACTGCACTGTCTTGTATTGATGGATTAAGCCATGTTTCAGACAGACAGAGGATGTCAAAGGAATAAACATCAATAAGGGCATGCAGGTGAGCTATTTTGTTATTGATGCTACGAATATTAAGATGAGCTATCAGGAGAGAGTTGGGGGCTTGGTAAGTGTCTGTGTGATTGAATTTGTTGGTGTATCAGGCTGTGTAGTTGTGATAGTGGTAGGACCTGGGTTAGGGTGTATATCACCATCTAACAGGGAGTGGACATGAACTTTTAGGATGGGTTGTAGAAGTTTAAAAATTAGGTTCTTATTTTTTCTAGCTAGTGGGTTACATTGAGAGATGTGATGGAGTCTATGAAATATGGCTGCTGAGTACTTAGCTGAGCTGGGGAGGTTGCTAACACTATGAGTGGAGCTGGGGGTAAGGACAGAGGTGTGTGTGATGTGGGTATGCAGTCCTAGGAATCTATGGTGTTCATACAGAGTAAGTAGATAGGGAATGATAAGTATAATTAGGAGTAGTAATAAAGGTAAGGGTTTACAGGATCCTTGAGCCATTTGTTTAGGTTAAGGTGGTTAAATGTAGGGATATTTGTGGATAGAGTGGTAAGGTAATGGATAAAGGTAAATGAGTGATGGTTCTTTTAAGGGGGAGGAGATAGGGGTAAAGTGAGAATATAACAGAGGTAATAGCACTTTAAGGGGAGGAGTTAGAGGTTGGTCCTAATGCATAGGGGTGTGGCAGTTAGAGTATAAGTTTAGGACCACTGGGGGTGGGTGGAATTTGGGGGCAGGGTAGGGGAGTGGAGTGAGCCCATAGGGCGAACGGAGCGGGATGAGCCACAGAGGAGTTCACCCTAGGAAAACAAACAGAGGAGCAGTAAGCAAAGGTAAGTAAAGCAGCAGAGGGTAAGGTGACACAATGCCTTGATAATAGAATATGCAGAGAGGGTTGGCAGTGAAGAATATTAGAAGAAAGAAAGAAAAGAGTGGGAATATTAACTCTTCCAGAATATTAGAATCCAAGAGCCTGTAAGTTACTTAAAATTGGAGTCAGAATGGTGGTCTAAAGGAAACTATTGCCCTCCAGTGGACAAAAGCTGTATAGCAGAGGCAATATATACTGAGAAAAGAGTGCAGGGCAGTAAGTATGCTATAGAGGATTGAAGAGGAAGAACAGTAAAAATACTTGTAGTTTAAGAAGGGGGAAGGGGTGACAGGTATGGGAGCAGATAGTAAAGGCTGCTGGCTGTCCTGGCTGGTGAAAGTAAACTTACAACCTAGGATATCTCACACTAATTGTCTTAAGGCTTTGGTTTAAAGTACGTACTTTGCTTATAATTAAATTCCCTTGGGGACTGTAGCAGAGGGGAGGAAAGGTTCAGTTCCTTAGTTAGGGGAAACCGCAGTGTGTTGAGGAGAATAGTTGTTTTCAGCATGCAGGGCAAGTCCTCCTTAATACTGGGAAACCAGGTTGGGCAGCTGGGAATATAAAGGGAAAAGAGAGACAGTGGTAAGACACACAGAGAGATAAAAAATAGACAGTTACACAGGCTTATTAAGTAGTAACTTGAGCATAGAACAGAGATTAACTTGCATAGTAAAACAGTCTTGACTGCACATATTACAATGTCTCTATCAGTGATAATATTCAAACAAGACACTTATAAAAGCAATATAGTTCAGGAACAATAAAGGTTAAACTCTTCTATGACTCAAAGATTACATTCAGCAAGACACCTGTTAAAACAGCATATCTCTGAAACAATATGGTTCAACTCGTCTTATAACTCTCTATCATGTTTGCATTTGTTATTTGTATAGATAGATATATATTTTTGTTTTAGAAAAGTAGGCTTCTAATTAGTCCTCCTTATTTGCACACATCAATGTTAATTAGGCTAGTCAGTATAAGGTGCTTGAGCAGAGAACGCTGTGATTTCTGTCGTATGTATAGTAATAGTATGCAACAGGAAATACTGCTCTATATAACTATACAGTGGCAAACAATGGCTCTTCAAATCCATACAATGGTGAAAAGCAGAAACAGAAACTCTATACAGCAACCTTAGCTGTCTTTATAGGTCTGAAACAACGCTAGAATGCTTGTAGTCATTTGCGTTGTTAGCGTATAAAGAACGCCATGATTCCAGTCTAATATATAAATATATTATGTAACAAGAGCGGTTTATAGTTTTAGTATTCGACAAGAGGTTAGTTCTTATAAATCATACGTTGTCCAAAAACAGAGTCTATAGCTCTATATAGTGACTATAGTAGTCGTAAAAGGTCCAAAGCAACACTTAATAGACTAAGGAACATTCCCAGATGTCCTGACCAAATTTCCCTAGTAATTGAAATACCACCTTAGGTATCCCTTGAAAAGAGGCCACTAACATAGTGGTAATAACCCTGTCAACAAAGTGTAAATAAAAATAAAATAAAAAAATAAACATTTAGACAAACTCTCTAAAATTTCTCTAAATATTAAATGATTGTCATATACCTTGTATCGACTCTTAACCAATGTTTTTATATTATGTCTAATTTGTTATAATTATTTAAACTGCAGATGTTTTTGTTTTATTTTTGAAGATTGCAAAATTGTTGTTCTTAAAATGTTTTGTAATACTTTGGAGCTTTTCTTCCCGGTCTCCTCTGAAAATGGGCTTCTACCCAGTTGGACTTGCCTGGTAATCAAATGTCAATAAATAAATAAATAAATAAGTGAAAGATCCTGCTAGCGTGGTCATCGCTGATACAATGGGAGATGGCTATGGTCACAGTCAGTGTTGATGTTGGTATGATGCACCTTTTCTTAACTGTTTCACCCCAAACGGTCAACAGCTGATCTTAACTGGTATGTTATCCACATTATTCCAGGTAAACAAATCTGTTCTTAGGTTTGTTATATTGTTTCAAGAAAAGGTTACCAAAAAGTGCTTTAATTGAAAGCACTAAACTGAGAGATTATTGTTAATTCTTATATATGCACTTTTCATGTTTCCAGTTTGGCTTTAAATTGTGAAGCAGTAGCTTTAAGTATTTCTTTGCCAAAAGGGTGACGGCACTTTTCAATTAAAACCTTAGTTATGAACAAAAGAACACAGTTGGTAGGGCATATAGAAGATCAGCAAACACAAAACAGACACTCAATAACAAAGCAGAACAACAGTGCAAAACTTACAGATTTATAGTACAAGTTAAACACAGCAGTAATGCAGCAGTACTTGGTTTGTGTCAACAATAAAAGCAAAAGGAGTTGTTTTATGTGGTTTTGGAAACAAATTCTTGCATTATGTTCCACGAGTTATAAGGCAGACAATGCTGTTTCAGTGTATTGCATGAAGCTATATAATCTTGTGCTGATATTATGTTTTAAGTGAAAATTCACTGATTTTCCTTGTTAATACTAACGGCTGTATATATGTACTATGTTATAACTGGATATTCACTGATTTTCCTAGTCAAGTCTGACCATAAGCTAATCACCCTTAACATCCACATCCCACCCCCACCCCCCAGTAAAGAAACCACCATAAAAAAATTCTCCAAAGCCAACTTCATGCTACTCAAGTCAGAAGTGACAAACTTCATGACACCCATGCAGATGGGAACTGAAAGTTCAACTGCTGAATCCTACTCTAAGGCACTGTATGAGTACATCCACTCATGCATGAATCGTGCCATCCCAAATAAAACCAAAATGCTCTCATCCAAAAAAAGGAAGCCAATCTGGTGGTCCCCTGCCATAAACAAACTTTACAACATAAGGAAGAAACTTTTGCAGAAAATAGGAAAATCCCAGGATGCAAAAAACTCCCTTACTAGCCTCAGTAAGAAACTGAGATGCCTCATAAAATCCTCCAAAGCTAGTTACGAAAATAAAATTGCCAAAGATTCCAAAGACAACCACAAAGCATTCTTTAACTATGTCAAGAATCTAAATGGCAATGCTCAGATCTGCTCTGAGCTAAAACAGAATTAAATATACTGATCCAAAGGATATTGACAATATCCTGGAAGATCGATTCAGTGCCAACTTCACCCCCCTCTCAACCCCTAAATGGCCCATCTCAATACCGGAAGATTGCCAAATTTCAGTAATAATGGCCACACAGGTACAAAACGCACTCTCTAAAGCCAAGAATACAGCATCCATGGGACCAGATGACATCCCGGGCTGTGTACTACATGAACTACAATATGAACTGGCACCTCACCTAAGTGTCATGTTTAATCATAGCCTCACCTCAGGTTTCATGCCCACTGAGTGGTGCAGAGCTACAGTTATCCCAATCCACAAGGGGGGATCCACCTTGGATCCTGGAAACTACCGTCCCATCAGTCTGACAAGCCTTATCTGCAAGGCCATGGAGCGTATTATCATGGAACTTATAAACAAAGACATTGGCAACCTTCAAACACTGGACCCCACCCAGTTTGGGTTCGTGAAGGGCCGATCTTGTCTCCTGAACCTGATTGACTTCTTTGAATCAGTCTCCAGAGCCATGGACAAGGGTAAGGTGGTCCACACAGCCTATCTAGACCTTGCCAAGGCCTTTGACACCATCCCCCACTCTGGAATCATAGATAAACTTACTAAGTTGGGCATTAATCTCTATGTCACCCAATGGGTTGCTAAATGGCTTACTGATAGAACCCACACTGTAAAAGTAGCCGACTCCAAATCCAGCTCCAGACAAGTGACAAGTGGAGTACCTCAGGGTTCAGTCCTGGGGCCGCTCTTGTTTGGCATCTACTTCTCTGAAGTACAGGTCAACACTAAGGGACTCTGGCTAACAAAGTTTGCAGATGACTACAAACTGGGAGCCATTATTGAATCCCCAAATGATGTGGATACTCTGAAAAAGGGCCTTACAGAAACAGATGCTTGGTGCCAGAGCCATGGGCTCAAGCTCAATGCCAAGAAATGTATTGTTATCCCCTTTGGGAAAAAACATGTATCCATGAATTACCATATAGGTGGCAGTACACTAAACACAGAAAGTGTGATAAGAGACTTAGGCTCACAGGTGGACAGTGGTCTCACCTTCGATAACCACATCGCCACAACAGTCAGGAAATCCTTCTATGTGGCACACCTCATCAGGAAGGGCTTTTCATCCAGAAAAAAGGAGGTCATTGTCCCACTGTACTCATCCCTCATTAGACCCATTATAGAATACAACGCCCCATTTGGTATGTACCTCTCAAGACATCTGCAACAACTGGAAAGGCCTCAGAAATACCTCACTAAAAGAATCACAGGCCTAAAGCAGATGCCCTATGCTGACCGCCTTAAAAAACTCCAGCTATACTCTGTCGCATATCGTCTACTCAGAGGCGATCTCTGCTTAACATACAAGGCCATGTCAAACCCAGAGCTGTTGGACATGCTACACTTAAACAAATCCCAATCCCTCAGAGCTACACGCTCCAGGGATCTAAACCTTGTCATCACAATAAACAAAACATGCTGGAGGAATAGGTTCCTGACCCAGAGACTCCCCAGACTCTGGAATACATTGCCCATACATGTCAAGCAGAGTGCCTCTTTGGACCTCTTCAAGAGGAATCTTGATGATTGGATGGGAGAAAGGAAATTCACCCGAGGGATCACGTCAGTCGCCCTGCTAGACAGGGGTCCAGGAAAGTAAATAATGTGGGAAGAAATAGCCAGGGAATTGTTATGGCTAGGCTTGTACAGGCCCTAGGGCTGATAGCCTAGTACCAACCTATGAACCGATGAACCTATGAACCTTGTTAATTCTTACTGCTGTATATATGTACTGTGTTATAGCTGGATATTCACTGATTTTCCATGTTAATACTAACTGCTGTATATATGTACTATGTTATAGCTGGATAGTCAGTGATTTTCCTTGTTAATACTAACGGCTGTATATATGTACTATGTTATAGCTGGATATTCACTGATTTTGCATGTTAATACTAACGGCTGTATATATGTACTATGTTATAACTGGATATTCACTGATTTTTCTTGTTAATACTAACGGCTGTATATATGTACTATGTTATAACTGGATATTCACTGATTTTTCTTGTTAATACTAATGGCTGTATATATGTACTGAGTTATAACTGGATATTAACTGATTTTCCATGTTAATACTAACTGCTGTATATATGTACTATGTTATAGCTGGATAGTCACTGATTTTCATTGTTAATACTAACAGCTGTATATATGTACTATGTTATAACTGGATATTCACTGATTTTTCTTGTTAATACTAACGGCTGTATATATGTACTATGTTATAGCTGGATATTCACTGATTTTCCATGTTAATACTAACGGCTGTATATATGTACTATGTTATAACTGGATATTCACTGATTTTTCTTGTTAATACTAACGGCTGTATATATGTACTATGTTATAACTGGATATTCACTGATTTTTCTTGTTAATACTAACGGCTGTATATATGTACTATGTTATAGCTGGATATTCGCTGATTTTCCATGTTAATACTAATTGCTGTATATATGTACTATGTTATAGCTGGATATTCACTTATTTTCCTTGTTAATACTAATGGCTGAATATATGTACTATGTTATAGCTGGATATTCACTGATTTTCCATGTTAATACTAACTGCTGTATATCTGTACTATGTTATAGCTGGATATTCACTGATTTTCCATGCTAATACTAACTGCTGTATATAAGTACTATGTTATAACTGGATATTCACTGATTTTTCTTGTTAATACTAACGGCTGTATATATGTACTATGTTATAACTGGATATTCACTGATTTTTCTTGTTAATACTAACGGCTGTATATATGTACTATGTTATAGCTGGATATTCGCTGATTTTCCATGTTAATACTAATTGCTGTATATATGTACTATGTTATAGCTGGATATTCACTTATTTTCCTTGTTAATACTAATGGCTGAATATATGTACTATGTTATAGCTGGATATTCACTGATTTTCCATGTTAATACTAACTGCTGTATATATGTACTATGTTATAGCTGGATATTCACTGATTTTCCATGTTAATACTAACGGCTGTATATATGTACTATGTTATAGCTGGATATTCAATGATTTTCCATGTTAATACTAACTGCTGTATATATGTACTATGTTATAGCTGGATATTCACTGATTTTCCATGTTAATACTAACTGCTGTATATATGTACTATGGTATAACTGGATATTCACTGATTTTCCATGTTAATACTAAGTGCTGTATATATGTACTATGTTATAGCTGGATATTCACTGATTTTCCATGTTAATAATAACGGCTGTATATATGTACTATGTTATAGCTGGATATTCACTGTTTTTCCATGTTAATACTAACTGCTGTATATATGTACTATGTTATAACTGGATATTCACTGATTTTCCTTGTTAATACTAACTGCTGTATATATGTACTATGTTATAGCTGGATATTCACTGATTTTTCTTATTAATACTAACGGCTGTATATATGTACTATGTTATAGCTGGATATTCACTGATTTTCTATGTTAATACTAAGTGCTGTATATATGTACTATGTTATAGCTGGATATTCACTGATTTTCTATGTTAATACTAAGTGCTGTATATATGTACTATGTTATAGCTGGATATTCACTGATTTTCCATGTTAATACTAACGGCTGTATATATGTACTGTGTTATAGCTGGATATTCACTGATTTTTCTTGTTAATACTAACGGCTGTATATATGTACTGTGTTATAGCTGGATATTCACTGATTTTCCATGTTAATACTAACGGCTGTATATATGTACTATGTTATAGCTGGATATTCACTGATTTTACTTGTTAATACTAACGGCTGTATATATGTACTATGTTATAGCTGGATATTCACTGATTTTCCATGTTAATACTAACTGCTGTATATATGTACTATGTTATAGCTGGATATTCACTGTTTTTCCTTGTTAATACTAACTGCTGTATATATGTACTATGTTATAGCTGGATATTCACTGATTTTCCATGTTAATACTAACTGCTGTATATATGTACTATATTATAGCTGGATATTCACTGATTTTTCTTGTTAATACTAACGGCTGTATATATGTACTGTGTTATAGCTGGATATTCACTGATTTTCCATGTTAATACTAACTGCTGTATATATGTACTATGTTATAGCTGGATATTCACTGATTTTTCTTGTTAATACTAATGGCTGTATATATGTACTGTGTTATAGCTGGATATTCACTGATTTTCCTTGTTAATACTAACTGCTGTATATATGTACTATGGTATAACTGGATATTCACTGATTTTCCATGTTAATACTAAGTGCTGTATATCTGTACTATGTTATAGCTGGATATTCACTGATTTTCCTTGTTAATACTAACTGCTGTATATATGTACTATGTTATAGCTGGATATTCACTGATTTTCCATGTTAATACTAACTGCTGTATATATGTACTATGTTATAGCTGGATATTCACTGATTTTCCTTGTTAATACTAACTGCTGTATATATGTACTATGTTATAGCTGGATATTCACTGATTTTTCTTGTTAATACTAACTGCTGTATATATGTACTATGTTATAGCTGGATATTCACTGATTTTTCTTGTTAATACTAACGGCTGTATATATGTACTGTGTTATAGCTGGATATTCACTGATTTCCCTTGTTAATACTAACTGCTGTATATATGTACTATGTTATAGCTGGATATTCACTGATTTTCCATGTTAATACTAACTGCTGTATATATGTACTATGTTATAGCTGGATATTCACTGATTTTTCTTGTTAATACTAATGGCTGTATATATGTACTGTGTCATAGCTGGATATTCACTGATTTTCCTTGTTAATACTAACTGCTGTATATATGTACTATGGTATAGCTGGATATTCACTGATTTTCCTTGTTAATACTAACTGCTGTATATATGTACTATGGTATAACTGGATATTCACTGATTTTCCATGTTAATACTAAGTGCTGTATATATGTACTATGTTATAGCTGGATATTCACTGATTTTCCTGGTTAATACTAATGTCTGTATATATGTACTATGTTATAGCTGGATATTCACTGATTTTACTTGTTTATACTAACGGCTGTATATATGTACTATGTTATAGCTGGATATTCACTGATTTTCCATGTTAATACTAACTGCTGTATATATGTACTATGTTATAACTGGATATTCACTGATTTTTCTTGTTAATACTAACGGCTGTATATATGTACTATATTATAGCTGGATATTCACTGATTTTCCTTGTTAATACTAACTGCTGTATATATGTACTATGTTATAGCTGGATATTCACTGATTTTTCTTGTTAATACTAACTGCTGTATATATGTACTATGGTATAGCTGGATATTCACTGATTTTCCTGGTTAATACTAATGTCTGTATATATGTACTATGTTATAGCTGGATATTCACTGATTTTACTTGTTAATACTAACGGCTATATATATGTACTGTGTTATAGCTGGATATTCACTGATTTCCCTTGTTAATACTAACTGCTGTATATATGTACTATGTTATAGCTGGATATTCACTGATTTTCCATGTTAATACTAACTGCTGTATATATGTACTATATTATAGCTGGATATTCACTGATTTTTCTTGTTAATACTAACGGCTGTATATATGTACTGTGTTATAGCTGGATATTCACTGATTTTCCATGTTAATACTAACTGCTGTATATATGTACTATGTTATAACTGGATATTCACTGATTTTTCTTGTTAATACTAACGGCTGTATATATGTACTGTGTTATAGCTGGATATTCACTGATTTTCCATGTTAATACTAACGGCTGTATATATATATATATATATATATATATATATATATATATATACTATGTTATAACTGGATATTCACTGATTTTTCTTGTTAATACTAATGGCTGTATATATGTACTATGTTATAGCTGGATATTCACTGATTTTCCATGTTAATACTAACTGCTGTATATATGTACTATGTTATAGCTGGATATTCACTGATTTTTCTTGTTAATACTAACGGCTGTATATATGTACTGTGTTATAGCTGGATATTCACTGATTTTTCTTGTTAATACTAACGGCTGTATATATGTACTATGTTATAACTGGATATTCACTGATTTTCCATGTTAATACTAACGGCTGTATATATGTACTATGTTATAGCTGGATATTCACTGATTTTCCATGTTAATACTAATGGCTGTATATATGTACTATGTTTTAGCTGGATATTCACTGATTTTCCATGTTAATACTAACTGCTGTATATATGTACTATGTTATAGCTGGATATTCACTGATTTTCCATGTTAATACTAACTGCTGTATATATGTACTATGTTATAGCTGGATATTCACTGATTTTTCTTGTTAATACTAACGGCTGCATATATGTACTGTGTTATAGCTGGATATTCACTGATTTTTCTTGTTAATACTAACGGCTGTATATGTGTACTATGTTATAACTGGATATTCACTGATTTTCCATGTTAATACTAACGGCTGTATATATGTACTATGTTATAGCTGGATATTCACTGATTTTCCATGTTAATACTAACGGCTGTATATATGTACTATGTTTTAGCTGGATATTCACTGATTTTCCTTGTTAATACTAACTGCTGTATATATGTATTATGTTATAGCTGGATATTCACTGATTTTCCATGTTAATACTAATGGCTGTCTATATGTACTATGTCATAGCTGGATATTCACTGATTTTGTGCGTTAATACTCACTTCTGTATGTATGTAATAATGTGGAGCTTTTCTCCCCTGGCCTTCTCTGAAAATGGACCTGCGTCCAGTTGGACTTTCCCGGTTAACAAATGTAAAATAAAATAAATAATAAATAAATAAAAATGCTGAGCTCTTTCTCTCTCTCTTACACATGGATACCTGAGCAATTAATTTGAATTCTGAGGATTCAGTCATTGGTTAATTATAAATTAAGTAAATCACACCGCTGAGAACCTTTTACAATAGACTTTCTTAATTGCTAATATTACTAATTAGATCATTCTCTTTTGACATCATGTTTCCCCCGTTCATACATTTTAAAAGCTTCCGCCTCATTTTATGAAAGTCTCCCTGAAGATGCATTCCTGTACCTGAACATAATGTTTGAAATGAATTGCGCCTCTTCAAGTTTACATTTCTGTTTATTGTGTCTGATAAGGTCAAGTCAATACTCAATATCAGTCGGTCAATACCCTCACTCCAGTCTTTTAAAACTATTCTGAAAGACATCCTAGCCAATATCTATCTCTCTTCTTGCTCAACCCCAGAATAAACTATATCCCTACATATGAGCACATATCTATTCATTCCTTATAGCTCGTTACTTCCCTTCTTCACTCACATCCTTACTTCAATCTCTTTCTCTGTCCTGACTCCCTTTCTAAAGACCCATCAGCTCTTCTTTTTCTCATAATTCATATTGCAGTTCATGTTTGTGATATGCTAGCTTCCCTTTAATTTCTCTATAAAGTGGCTAAACATTCCCTAAATATTAAATCATGCCATATAAGCTGTATCTGTTCTTTACCAATGTTTTCACAGTATATCTAATTTGGTATAATTACTTTAACTGTAGATGTTTTGTATCAATTTTGAGGATTGTAAAATGATTGTACTTAAAATGTCTTGTAATACTTTGAAGCTTTTTTCCTCGGGCCTCCACTAAAAATGGACACCTACCCAGTCAGACTTTCCCGGTAGTCAAACGTTAAAGGACACATAGGTTCATATGTTTATAGGTTCATAGGTTCATAGGTAGGTACTAGGCTATCTACCCAAAAGCATTTATAAGCCTAGCCAGAATGTGTTGGCTTTCGCCACCCCTTTAGATTAGTTCCCTGTGCCTCTGTCCAGCAGAGCCACTAAAATGATCCCTGGGGTAAACCTTCTGTTTCCTATCCACTCGTCAAGGTTTCTCTTGAAGAGTTAGCTAGGAGCTCTGCCTAATATAGATTGGAATATTGTTCCAAAGCATGGGAAGTTTCTGGGACAGGAATCTATCCCTCCAGCATGTCCTAGGTGTATACTAGGCTAGTGGCCCTGGAGCCCTTACAAGCCAAGCCCATAGAAGTGCCCTGGCATTGTGCTACTCGACGTTAGTTCCCAGTGCCTCTATCAAATACAGCCACTGGAGTGATCCCCAGGGTGAACTTTCTGTTTCCCATCCACTTATATAGGTTCATAAGTGCATACTAGGCTAATGGCCCTGGAGCCTTTACAAGCCTAAGACATAGTAAGTACACAGAGTTTGCTAATTGGTACTATAGATTTCAGAGAGAACTGTGGAACTTAAAAGGTTAAAATATTTTTAAAGCTTTTCTGATTCTTGTTTCTCCATCAATATCATTGCCTTGTAATCTCACCGGGATCACACTGTTGTGAAACAGAAAGCAACACTTTTTAGATTCTAGGTCTAGCATACATCTTTTTGGAGTCTACAAAATCAAGGAATGTAGTGCAGTTTGTAGAATAGCTTTAAAATTTATAAAATGTACCAAAGCATATGTGGTGCTGCCTGTGTGGGGATACCACAGTTCCTCTGGTGTGATGTGTGACTCACATCGCAAAAACAGTTTATCATGACAGTCTTTTCCTAAGCTATTGAAAATGCTAAGAAAATATATTGTTAGGAGAGAGAGAACATGTCACATTCACTATCTGTTTTTCCTTTACCTAACCAACCA
This sequence comes from Protopterus annectens, assembly GCF_019279795.1. NCBI lineage: Eukaryota > Metazoa > Chordata > Ceratodontiformes > Protopteridae > Protopterus > Protopterus annectens. The sequence continues at coordinate 114,726,700 of NC_056746.1, read as the reverse complement.
CATATTATTCATACTGTAGTGAAACATTTACAACTCATTGGGAATTTTACATTTCAAGGTGACCCATTCAACAACTGCAATGTAAATGAAGTTGTGGTTGTAAACATGACGTTGGGGTGTGACTATTATGGGAGGAGGTGTGATTGTTTAATGAGATATTTAACAAGTATCACATTTGCCTGTTTTGACTGCCTTTTCTGCTGAAGTTTAAAGGAACAGTGTAATGAAAAACACTTCTTTTGCAAGAAAAACAGCTTTATTTCTGACTAATTGAGCCATCTATCAGATTACAGCAGCTGTTTTTAATATAAAACATAGTGCTCTGTTTCATTTTACTGCTGTTTTGAGCTGCCAGTATGATGTTGAGTAACTACAGAATGCAACCCTTGAATAAATACAGAGCATAACCCTTGATTAAGTACAGAATGTGATCCTGAGTAACTACAGAATGCAACCCTTGAATAAGATGGCCCTTTAGTGTTTGATTTCTTCTTTAAGCAATAGCAATATATAGTAGCAAAATCAGAATGACCCTCATTCCAACACAGTAAAACAGAGTCGGTGCATCATTCTGTAACCCTGGTAACTTCTTTTGGGGAATGGGCATTGGTGGTAGTACATACAGCCAGGAAAAACACATTACAAAGATGTGTCTGGAGCGTTTCTTCCCGGGCCTCCGCTGAAAAATGGCTTTGTTCCAAATCGGACTTTCACGGTAAACAAATATTAAATAAATAAATAAATAAATGTATTGATGAAGATTGGGTGAAATAATTACACAAATATGAAGCACACTTCAGTAGCCGTTAGGATTAGCGACTGGATACATACTTAAAGAAGACCAATGGTGCATGTAGTCTGGCCAAGCGATGTAGCTTTGCATCCTTCAACAACCTTTCCTCTCTAGTTTCCCCAGATTTTGCAGTTATCCAAAGCCTTTTAAAAATGTTCAGTTATTTTTCTGTGAACTACCCAGTTTGATGGCATATATCCACCACCCTCTCAATGAAAAATCAAAATCCTGAAAACTATAGACTGAAAGTTCAAAATCCTGAAAGACCAAAATCCTGAAACTCAAAATCCTGAAAACACAAATAATGCTAATATGTCACTATAAAGACACTAATATCTACCAACTGACCCTGACCCTAACCCTAACCCTAAGGTCCGTCACTATCGCACACTCACTTGACCCGCGCCCTAACCCTAACTCACTTAAACCGCCCCTAACCCCAATATTTGTCACTATTACATACATGCCTAACCTGCGCCCTAACCCTAACTCACTTAAACCACCCCTAACCCTAACATAAAACCAACCGCACACTTACCTGAACCCAACGCATGACCAAACACCACAGGGCTAACAATAGCAAAGCCACAATGACGTCAGTATGTCCATTTTGTGTTTTCAGGATTTTGAGTTTCAGGATTTTGGTCTTTCAGGATTTTGAACTTTCAGTCTATAGTTTTCAGGATTTTGATTTTCAGGCTTATAGTGTTTCAGGCTTCTGATAGGGAACAGTATATATATGTATATATATATATATATATATATATATATATATATATATATATATATATATATATATATATATATATATATAGGTTCATAGGTTGATACTAGGCTATCTGCCCTAGGGGCCAGAATGTGTTTGGCTTTCACCACCCTTTTAGATTAGTAGATTGTGCCTTTGAATAGTAGGTCACATAAGATAGCCCTTTTAAGGTTAGTTTAATGTGCCTCTGTCTAGCAGGGACACAGAAGGGATCCCAGGGGTAAACTTACGATCTCCCATCCACTCGTCAAGATTTCTCTTGAAGAGGGTCAGTGAGGGGCTCTGCTTAACATGGACTGGGATTTTGTTCCAGAGTGAGAGGAGCCTCTGGGATATGAATCTGTCCCTCCAGCATGTCCTATTTATTTCTGTGCTGAGGTTTAAGTCCCTGGAACATGTAGCTCTAAGGGATGTGGATTTCCTGAGGTGGAGCATGTCCATTAATTCTGGGTTGGACATGGCTTTATACGTCAGGCACAGATTGCCTCTGAGTAGGCGATAAGCAACTGAGTAGAGCTGGAGTTTCTTTAGCTGAACTGCATAGGGCATCTGTTTGAGTCCCTTGATCCTCTTGGTGAGGTACTTTTGGGGTCTTTCCAGTTGCTGCAGGTGTTGGGTAAGGTACATCCCAAATGGGGCATTGTATTCAATTATGGGCCTGATGAGTGATGAGTAGAGGGGCACAATGACCTCTCTTGATCTAGATGCGAACCCTTTCATGATAAGGTGTGCTATATAGCAGGTCTTTCTAACCACTTTGGCAATGTGATTGTCAAAGGAGAGATTACTATCTACTTGGGTCCCCAAGTCCCTTATTACTTCTTCCGTACTTAATGGATTACCACCTATATGGTAATTTGTGAGCACTTTGTTTTTCCCAAAGGGGATGACTATGCATTTTTTGGCATTTAGCTTTAGGTCATGGCTCTGGCACCAGTTATCCGTCTCTGTGAGACCCTTTTGGAGGATGCTTGTGTCAGCCGGAGAGTCGATTATGGCACCCAGTTTGCAGTCATCTATGAACTTGGTCAGCCATAGTCCTCCCGTGTTAGCCTGTACCTCAGAGAAATATATACCGAACAAGAGAGGTCCCAGGACTGAGCCTTGTGGGACGCCACTTGTAACTGGTTTAGAGTCTGACATGGCACCTGCAATTCTGACCATGTAGGTTCTATCCCTGAGCCAGTTTGCAACCCATCTTGTGACATAGGGTTTGATATTTAAGCTGGTGAGCTTATTTATGATGCCCAAGTGGGGTATTGTGTCGAAGGCTTTTGCGAGGTCCAGGTAGGCTGTGTGGACTAACTTCCCTTCATCTATGGCCTTGGTAACTGTTTGAAAGAAGTTGAACAGGTTCAAGAGGCAAGATCTGCCCTTAACAAAGCCCAATTGGGTAGGATCCAGTGTCTGGAGGTTCCCAATGTTTTTGTTTATGAGTTCCATGATGATACGCTCCATAGCTTTGCAGACCAGGCTAGTCAGGCTTATAGGGCGATAGTTTCCGGGGTCCATTGTGGCACCACTGTTGCTGTACGCCATTCCTTGGGTACATATCCTGTAGTTAGGCTGAGATTGAACAGTGACTTTATGTGAGGGTTAAGTTCTTCTTGGAGCTCGTGTAAGATGCAGCCTGGGACGCCATCCGGTCCCATTGATGCTGTGTTTTTTGCTTTTAATAGGGCAGCTCTCACCTGTGCATCTGTGATGTCAGGGAGGCTACACTCTGTTGGGATAGACATTTTCTCTTTTGGGGGGATGGGGGGGGGGTTTGCACTGAACCTGTCTTCCAGGATGTTGGCAGTGTTTGTGGGTTCAGTGTACTTTTTGTCATTTTGCACTAACTCAGAGCATATCTGGGAGTTGCCACCCAGGATCCTGACATAACTAAAGAAGGCCTTGTGAATATCTTTAGTGTCTTGTGCAGTTTTTCTTTCGAAGCTGGCCTTAGATGATTTGATGAGGGATCGTAGTTTCTTGCTAGTACTGATCAGAGATGCCTTCCCTTTTTGGGATTTTGCTCTATCATGTAGTAGCTTCCTCCTTCTGTTGTAGAGCTTATTTATGGCCGGGTCCACCAGACAGGTCTCCTGCCTTTGGAGGAGTGAGTCTTGGTTTTATTTGGGATAGCACGATCCATGCATTCCTGTAGGTGTCCATAAAATGTGTTTGTAAAGGATTCTGCAGTTTGAGCTGTATTTTCCATTGGCCCGGGGGCTTTGAAGGATTCCACCTCAGTTTTGAGAAGTGTGAAGTTTGCTTTTGTGAAGTTCTTCACTGTAGTTTCCTTGGCTGGGGGTGGTGACGGGATATGGATGTCCAGTAAGATTAATTTATGGTCTGACCTTACCAATGAGGGGTATACCTCTGGTGTGGAACATCGAGTCCCCATGTTGGTGTTGACCAGGTCCAATATGTTTTCCCCTCTTGTGGGAGTGGTGACCAGTTGTTCCACAGCATTTGAGTTTATAAATTCTAGGAACCATTGGGCGAGGGTGTTGGGGCTTTAGTAGTTTTCCCAGTCAATGTTTGGGTAGTTGAAGTCACCCAATATAATGGTGTTTGGAGAGACCTTCATATGCTCCAGTGTTCTCAGGAAAGCTGAGTGGGATTCCTGAGTTTGGGAGGGTGGTCTGTAGCAGGCTACAAACTCAAAGGCAGTTTTGCCCACTGTTAGTTGCACATGGATGGTCTCCGATGCTTTGTGCAGTGCCACTAACCTGGAGGTGTGGGTATCTTTGATGAATATGGATACTCCCCCTCCTTTTGTGGTTTGGTTCGAGTTTTGGGGCCGAAAAGCATGGTATGAGGTATAACCTGGTAGTGCTGGTGTGCTCTCAGGAGCCTTGAACCAGGTTTCTGTTACTGCACAGATATCAATATTCTCCATACTGAGGAGAGCCTCGAGTGCGTGCATCTTGAGGTTTAGACTTCTGGCATTGAGCAGCATTACCCTTAGTTTTTTTTAACTTGTGTTGTCTATGGAGGTGGGTTTGTCTTTTGAGCCTTGCCTAAAAAAGGCACTATGGGGGTGGCAAGAGCCTTAGCCAGTATTCGAAAGCCCAGGGGTGACAGGTGCAAGCCGTCCCTAGCAAAGCGACGTGGCTTGTCGAGCATGTCATCCCAGGCTGACAGACACTGGATCCCCTTTAAATGACACCAATACTTTAGCCAATTGTTAAAATTGATCATTTTGTCTTTATACTGTGGCATCATTCTTGGTGAGGGCAAGATGCTACTCAAGGTCAGGGTCATACTGGCCTGGACTAAATGATCAGAGCGCTCCTCTATGTCTCTTTTCATGTAGTCCAGGGAGGTACGTCTCAGGTCATTCACACCAGCATGGACAACAACGGAGTCATATTTGTACTTGCTTTGGAGTGACCTGAGTACTTGCATTATGTGGTGGATCCTGGCACCTGACAGGCAGCTTACAGTGACCTTCTCCTTGTTCAGTCTGGTGAGTGGGACGTCAGTGTGTCTGACAATAGAGTCACCTATTACAAGTGTATTAGGTGTGTTGTTTAGCCTTAAGGCCTGTGACTGTGTGGCACACTGGCTTTGTGAACTATGTGATACGTGGGTAATGTTGTGGGGTAGGGGTTGCTTGGATGTTTGCTTTGGAGGTCTCTGCTGCTTAGGCAGATTTTTATTTAGAGCCTCCAAGTATGTTTTTGTGTGTTTATGTGATTGGTTTGCTGATGCGATAGGTCTATGTGAGACTGGATTTGTGGTGTGTGTGGTTCCCTTCTCCTCCTGAATGACTGTGCCAGTACTGGGTTGAGAGAGCTCAACCTCCAGTTTGGCTATATAGTTGCATGTCTCACATATATTTGAGCTTGTAGGGAGGAGAAGAGGGTGGTCTGTGTACATAAGGCAGTTGTAACATTGCCTAAAGATTCCCAGATTCACCAGCTGGACTGGAGAGTAAACCTGAAAGTGACTTTTGGACATGCCAGAATAGTTTAAGGAACTACTTTTTGACTGATCAGAAAGGACCAATAGGGAGCAAGTACTTAAAAGGAGTATAAGAGGGTGTAGTGCTTTAGTTTATTAGTGTTTACTTATAAGATTACTTATAAGAGCAAGTGCAGGGCTTTAGAATAAAAACAGAGTGCTTACTTTGAGATTTAGAACAGTTCTAAGGGAAAAAGTGAAGAGCAGACTTTGTGGAGCCGGGAATAATTTAAACCTGTTTAAGCGGCACTGCCCGATGCTGCGCTATGTGCAAAATCGCGCAAAACCATGCAAATGCGGGATTTAAAGCAGGGAAACTGAAAGAGATAGGAATTGACCCAAAACGGATAATAAGCTATTAGGTTAACGGCTGAGACCACTCCTCCAGGGACAGATAGGCTGCTCAAAGCTCCCCACTCTCACTGGTGAACAGAGAAGCTTCCTCCTATCCAAGTAAGGATATGGGCAATACAGGAAACTATACCACAGTCCGGAATTCAGCAAAGCCTGAAATCTGGACTAATCTAGTTCAGCAAAGGTGGGAAAAGAGAATTTTTTTTTTTCAGAGAACAGCAGAAAAACACACAGAAAACATGGTAACACTGTATATATATATATATATATATATATATATATATATATATATATATATATATATATATATATATATGGGTTCCGTTCAGAAGCTCGAAATACTGAAATCTCGAATTTCATTATTTTGAGCCCAAGAAGCCGAATTCACATAATAGCTAAAGTTTAGTAGCGAGAAATTCAAAACCTCGAATACTGGAGGTTTTGAATTTCGCGCTTCTAAAGTTCCATTATGGTCATGTATTCAGGTAAGTGTGTGTGTGTGTGTGTGTGTGTGTGTGTGTGTGTGTGTGTGTGTGTGTGTGTGTGTGTAGTAAAACCACGAAATTCAAAACTTCCGGTATTCAAGGTTTTGAATTTCGTGTTTTTTTAGTTTTTGTTGTTTTGTGGATTCCACTTCTTGGGCTCGAGATACTGAAATTCGAGATTTCAGTATTTCAAGCTTCTTAAGTGAATCCGTATATATATATATATATATATATATATATATATATATATATATATATACACACATATATATAGGTTTACTATAATAAGGTTGAAGTGGGTTCGGTCGAACCCACTTCAGTCGAAATCCGGAGGCTGAACGGCAACAATGTCAAATCCGACATTGTCGAAGTACAAATCTGGCCCCTGTCTTCACCCATGTTAAAACCCATTCCGAGGTCGAAGTTGAGTCATATTTCGACAATGTCAGGATTCGCGGACATGGGTCGATGATCCCATCATTCGATGGGGTCCGGTTCGACCTTATCATAGTAAATATATATAGGTCTACTTCAAAATATTGAAGATCCACATCAGTGAATTAAAAATCATTGAGATCAAAATAAATTTCACTTATACAAAACTTGAAACCAGAGGAAACGTTCACTGGGAAACTAATCTCTTGGCCACCAGGACAACATACACACAACAAAGCATTAAAAACCCACCAAAGTGAGGGGTGAACTCACCTCCCACCCCCTAACTAAATATACCAATGCTGAGATTGCACTATAGTGGAGAAAAGGGCAAATACCTCCATGGTGGCCAAGTAGTTGCTTTCTGGGGTATAATTTTCGATAATGAATATTGTCTTGATGATTTAGGATGCGCTGATGTTGGTCTTCGATATTTTGAAGTAGACTCATATATGTGTATGTGTGTCTATACATATATATATATATATATATATATATATATATATATATATATATATATATGTATATATTTATGGTTTACTATCATATACCCGAAATGTACTTGGTTGACTGTTCTCATGGTCGACCGAGATTGTGCGAAATTCACAATGTTGAACACCGGAATTGCCGAAATACATGTCGACTGCTACCTAGGGTTGAGTTTTAACATGGGTGGAAATAGGGGCAGATGTGTATTTCGGCAATATCAGTGTTCGACATTGCCTACGGTCGACATTCCAATTTTCGAACGAAGTGGCATCGACCGACTTCACTTTGAGTTAATGGTAGTAAACCTATATATATATATATATATACATATATATATATATATATATATATATATATATATATATATATATATATATATATATATATATAAAATATGGATTCCCTTCACAAACTTAACATATGACGATCAAAGTTTTGAAACTTCGAACATTTTGAATGTAGATCACCATACAGTGTGGAATAGGAAATTTACTGTTTTCCTTGCTGTAGTGCAATCTTGGAGTTGGTATATTTATTTAGTAGGGGGTATGGGGGTGCAGGGAGGCTTGCCCCCTTCAAAAAAGTAAAATAACTTTGATATTATGGCTTTGATCATTTGTGGTTCAAAGTTTTGAAACTTCGAGCTTGTAATGTAGATCCATATATATGTGTATATATATATATATATATATATATATATATATATATATATATATATATATATATATATACATATATATATAGTTCCACTTTAAATCATCTAATGTTCAGAACATCGACGTTCTGATCATCTAGACCAGAACATCGATGTTCAGAATATCGAAAGTTTAAAATGGAAGTGCCACGTAAGTGAAATTGTAGAATGTTGGGTGTGTATGTAGGGTAGCAAGGAGCCCTGCATGTTGTGCGTGTGTGCGCCATCTGAGTATTGGCATTGCAGGTAGGGTACGGGAAATCTCCCATTTAGCGCTACTGCATATAGCGGTAAATGGGAGATTTCCCTTATCCTGCTGTAGTGCGATCTCGGAGTTGGAATATTAAAGTAGGGGGGGTGCAGGGGGGCAAAGCCCCCTGCATAACATAGTTTTTGTGAGTTTTTTGTATTTGTATGAACCGTCGATATTCTGAACATTGATGTTCTGGTCTCGATGATCAGAATGTTGATGTTCTGAACATTCGATGATTCAAAGTGAATATATATATATATATATATATATATATATATATATATATATATATATATATATAATATCTACACAGTGGATATAAAAAGTGTACACACCTCTGTTAAAATGTCAATTTTTTGTGATATAAAAAAATGAGACCACAATAAATAATTTCAAAACTTTTCCCACCTTTAATGTGACCTATAATCTGTACAATTCATTTGAAAAACAAACACGTCTGTTAGGGGGAAAAATAAAAAATAAAAAAATGTAAGATACACTGGTTGCAATAGTGTGGACACCCTTAAACTAATACTTTGTTTCCAGTCCATATTTACGTCTCTGAGTATTATAGTTTCATATGGTATATTTTGAGAGATCTAGGATAGTATATTTTTGAAAATAGGGATGTTTTTGCCAGGTGGATTGCAGTGATAGCGAGTTTCTTTTTTGATTGTTGATGTGGCAGTTTAGTAACAGTATTTCAGCTGGGTGGAAGTCAGGAAGGCTAGTGGGGAAAGGGGATATATTCAGGTGTTCAGAGTAAAAAATTACTATTCCTCCACCTTTTTTTGTGACTCTGTCTTGACGATGGATATTATACCCAGGGGCAGAATGTGTGTATTACTGATATGCGGTTTTAGCCAGGTTTCTGATAGTGCTAATATATGAAGTGTGTAGTGTGAGATCCATGCATATAGTTCACTGACTTCATAGGATAGACTTTGTATGTTAATGGATAGAAAGGTTAAGGTTTTGGGTGAAGAGGTGATGGGGATTTTGTTAGTGTTATGGGTCCTGGGTTAGGGTGTATGTCACTGGCTTGTAAAATTATTGCCAGAAGGAGTGTGGGTTTGGGAGAAAAGAAGGTGTAAATGTAATGTTTCAGTCTGAGTGTAGGGAAGAGGGAGGGGAATAGTTGTAGGAGGTTGTGATGAAATAGTTGATTGTAAGAAAAATTAAATAGTGAAGGAGAGATAGTATAAAGGTGACTGATTTTTTGTGTCTGTGGACTGTGATAAGGTTGGTGTGGGTATTTGGTAATTAAGGTTGGTGTGATAAGATGTTAAGGAGGTGAGGAGTAGCAGTATTGATGTTAGTAATAGGCTGCATGTTATGATTGAGAGAGTCATATGGTATTAATAAGGAAGTCTATAATAGGAGGAAATCTGGGAGGGGAAAGAGGTTGGTAGTAGAGTGGTGCAAGCTGGGTCTGGGGGGGTTTGGAGGACTGATGTGAACTTATGTGGTGATTGGTTAATTATGGGGAGGAGAAAAAGAAGGATATAGTATAAATCTGGGATATTCAGGGGTGGGTGGGAAAGGAGGTAGGATAGACGAGGGGAGTGAAGCCCGAGCATAGCAGGGTGGAATGGAGCAAGCTGAGCCAATCAATGTTTTTGTTACATAAAGTGGCACTAAACAAATAGTCAGATTAGGAACTAATACAGTATTGTGGAAGAGCTCCTCTGGTAAGCAATAGAGAGCAAAAAAGTTGCTATTTTATCGGGCATCCTTGCAGGCAGTTCTGAAACTGTTACTTAGTTTAGCACAGGTGGATAGGGAGAAAATAAATCATAAGAGGAAAGAGTAAATAGTAAAGAAGCCAAGAAAATTGCTATACTATATAATTAACAGGACCTTTGCTAGTTTGCAATTAATGTCAGGGGGGAATATAGTCCTACTGCCAATATATACGGTGAGCTCCCCAGTGGCTGTAAATAATCAGTCATCCACCATGAATATTCGCTATCTTTTAACATCTACTTCTCCTCCCTCTACTCCCCCCTCCCTCCCCATCACTCTCCTCTTCTTTCCCCTCCCTCCCTCAGTCTCTTAATATCACCTACCTTAACATATGAAACTTATATTTACCAAATGTATAAATTAAATTGTTTAAAAATGTCTACTAAACCTTATAATGTTTTTTACAATGAATCTACGCATATGTATATTTCTTTATACTCTGGATGTTAATTTCAAATAACTCTGTAACAAATATTTTTATGTAATACTATATAAAAAATAAAGAGCTTTTTTCCCAGGTTCTCTGCTGAAAATGAGCCTTTGGCTCAGCTAGACTAACCCGGTCAACAAATGTAAAATAAATAAAAATAAAAATAAAAAATAAAAAATAAATAAATAAATAGTAAATAATGCTGACAGAAAAATAACATACAAATTGCAATTCTTTATAGGTCAGCAGTGCTTCATGAAAGCCAGTTTCACTTAGAGGAAGTGGCTTGACCGGGCTTTACAATGCGACTGCAGTGATATGTGTAAATTTACTGCTTTTGGGGTGGGTGCTTTTGAGAAAGCAAAAAGAAAAGTTAATATATAGGGGAGAGCCAAGAATACAGTGAAGGGACGATGTAGCAATTAGAACTTTGGAGAGAGAAGCAATCGATAGACAGACTGCATATGCAGCTACAAGCTGTCCTGTCATATGACACATCTGACTCTGGCTGGCCTGTCATACTATACATCTGACTCTGGGTGGCGTGTTGTATGACACATCTGACTCTGGCTGTCTTGTTATACTATACATCTGACTCTGGCTGGCCTGTCATATGACACACATGACTCTGGCTGTCCTGCCATGCAACACGTATGACTCTGGTTGGCCTGTCATACTTCAAATATGACACTGGCTGTCCTGTCATATGACACACGTGACTCTCGCTGGCCTGTCATACTATACATCAGACTCTGGGTGACATATATGACAAATCTGACTCTGTCTGTCCTGTCATACTACACATATGACACTGGCTGGCATGTTATACTATACATCTGACTATTGCTGTCCTGCCATACAACACACATGGCTATGGCTGTCTTGTCATACTATACATCTGACTCTGGCTGGCCTGCCATACAACACACATGACTCTGGCTGTCCTCTCATACTACACACATGACTCTGGCTGACCTGTCATATTATACATCTGACTCTGGGTGGCATGTCATATGACATATATGACTCTGGCTGTCTTGTCATATGACACACATGACTCTGCCTGTCTTGTCATATGACACATCTGACTCTGGCTGGCCTGCCATACGACACACAAGACTCTGGCTGTTCTGTCATATGGCACACATGACTCTGGCTGTCCTCTCATACTACACACATGACTCTGGCTGTCCTGTCATATGACACATCTGACTCTGGCTGGCCTGTCATACTATACATCTGACTCTGGGAGGCGTGTCATATGACACATTTGACTCTGGCTGTCTTGTCATACTATACATCTGACTCTGGCTGGCCTGTCATATGACAAACATGACTTTGGCTTTCCTGCCATGCAACACGTATGATGCTGGATGGCCTGTCATACTTCACATATGACTCTGGCTGTCCTGTCATATGACACACATGACTCTGGCTCTCCTGTCATATGACACACATGACTCTGGCTGTCTTGTCGTATGACACATTTGACTCTGGTTGGCCTGTCATACTACACATATGACTCTGAGTGGCCTGTCATACTACACATATGACTCTGGCTGGCCTGTCATATGAAACATTTGGATGATGCTCTGCCTGTGCAGGTACTCCTGGGTAACCCCTTTGAACTCCCTAAACCTCGTCCTGAAATTTAAGATATACTCCAAAACAGGCTGTTGGTGGGAATTGCACTCACCCTCCCTCTCATCATCAGTGGTGCAGTGGTTAACTTTGTCTCCTCACAGCAAGAGATTCTCTGGTTTGATTCTTGGCTAGGGTGCCTGCTGTGCGGAGTTCCCCCTGCATTAGTGTGGGCTTCCTCCAGGTACTCTGGTTTCCTCCCAAAATCCAAAGACATGCATCTGGAGTGTTTCTCCCTGGGCCTCCACTGAAAATAGGCTCTGTCCTAGTTAGACTTTCCTTGTCAACAAATGTTAAATAAAATCCCTTCAACCTGTGGCAATACTTTAGGTCAGAGGATGATCAACCTTTGGAATCCAGGGGTGCCACCCTGCATGAAAACAGAAGATGGGGGCATTACTTGTCATTCTCCTGCTTGAATTAGGATGCACATTCTGACAACATGGTCCTCAAGGTAGAGTTAAACCCTCCACCAAACAACTGGTCTGTGAGTGTCAGGAGTCATCTATAAATATTGTACCTCATAACATTTCTAAACTCTGCTTGTCAGCACTCTGTCTCTCTGCCAGTATTTCTCTACAAAACCAACCCTTCAGAAAATGCTACTAGACATCGTGAGGTAGGTAAGGCTTCAGCTGAAGGAGAGATGTTCGCAAACACTTGTCTACAAGGGTTAACCCATAATAAGGGGGAGGATGGGTGCAATTTCCAGCATGACTCTGTTGTGGAATATGTGCTAAACTTCTGGACTAGGCTTGGGGAATACAGAGGAACTGAAAACCCCCCTCTCCTTTATAGATAACTTGGAAAGCAAATAACATTGTAGACTCTAAAGAAGGATTTATTACATTATGCAATCGAGCAAAAAAAGCAGCAAAACACACACAGCCTCATTCGTGCAACAGCAACAAACCACATTCCTGAATCAACCAAAAACATTCTAGGTCTAAGTTAAGCAAATAACTGAAGGGCCAATGTCACCGCCAGAGTAACAACTCACTCTCCTCTTCAAAACAACTATTTTCTTCACAAGACTTTCTGGATAAATCCTCCAAACACCCCAGATCTTACCCATATTAACTAGATTTCACTGTTTACACACCAAGTCCCCTATGTTTGCTCCACTGTTCTACTTTAAGGAAATGTCAACCTCTGACATCATAGAAATCATCAACAAAATAATGACAATGTCCAGGATCAAATGGCCTTCAGCCCTGGCTCATTACAGCATGTGATGAGTCTGTAACAATCCCCCCTAAACACATTTACATCCTCTGTATTTTCATAGTTTCATGGGTTCATAGTTTTATTTCTCTGCTGCAAAACTTTCTTCTAGACCATCAGTATTGCAGTATCTGACATATCAGCTTTAGACTTGCTATCTCCTATGTACTGATCTAATCCATGCTTAAATGTGCATAATGTGCTCAAACTTCTCAACAGATTGGAAGTTTATTCCATACGCTTGACGTGAACTGCATTATAAAGCTGTCTCTTTTAACTGTTCTGTTATTTATTATCACATAATATACTCCTCTGTTTCTTGGCCATGAGTGTGGTTCAGCTATAGTCAACCAAGTTTAGTGCAACATTTATTTCGGCCTTAAAACCAAGCATAACATCCCTCTGACTAATTATACAGTACTCCATAAAGAACCACCCACTGGCTTTAATCTGTTAAAGTGTGAAACATTCTTTAGATTGTTTACTCTTCTAGTGTCTTTGCACAATCTCTAAGGTTGTGATTTCAAACATGGTCAGATTACAGAACAAAAAGTTATTTTGATTATGGGTCTGATCAGAGAGGTAAACACACTTTTTAATACTTAAGCATTTCTTGGGTTGAATGTATGAAGAAGTAGCCCCACTTGTTTCTAAACTCTATTTTGATATCATTGACATGACATCTAAAACTCTGGCTTTGCTTAATAAATCCTTGCCTAAGTCTTGTTAACCTTATCGAGTATATTAACAGCAGTTTCTATATACCATAGGTGCATTTTCCAAATTCTAAAACTTTACATTTTTTTATAATTGAAATGCAAACCTGCTTTAGTTGGCCAATAATCAATTTAATTTAATTTAGACATGTATTCAGTTCACTCAGATTCTACAATACTATTTATTTAGGCACCAGTCTTGCCGTCATCTGTGTATTTTAGCAACCAGAAGTGTTTTGAAGTTGGTATATCAGCTTGGACCATATTAAACAAAATCAGACCCAGTATAGAACCCAGAGGTTCTCCTTTGGTCAGTGATTTCTGATCAAATTTATTGCGGTGTACTAACCCATCTTATTACGTACTGATTAACTTTTGTTCTAACCAGGCAATCTATCATATAATAATGTTTAAACTGTTACTTGTCTTAGTAGGGTCAGGATGTATCACAGATGGTTTCTCCCTTCTTCCCATGACAGTTTCCCATCCACTTAGACGAATGATGTACTGAAACCAGTTCCAAAAGCAATAATCCTCAAACCTGCTCTTAAGTTTGGATCCATCTCAATACTGCCAACAGTTGCTAAAGTTATAGAAAAACTAGCATACAATCAACTAGCCAAATGTGTAGCAGGCCAAGGTCTTCTTTCTCCAAAACAACATGGCTTCTATGCTAATAGAGGTACCATCACAGCTATCTATGTCCTCACAAATAACGTTGGCTATGACCAAAGGTAAACTTGCAGTAGCAAATTGTACTAATTTTACAAAGGCCTTTGACACAGTTCAACACAAAACGCTCCACTTCACTCTTATATCCAAGAGCATTAGTCCCAAAACGTCACGGAGGGTCCTGAACTTTCTGTCACACCACACCTTCAATATATGCACTAGACCTGCATCATCAACCAAACATTAAGTCATCATATATGCTGACAACATGGTAATCTGTCAGTCATAGCAATCTAACTATATTACAGAACAACAAATTCAACACGTTCTCTTAGATCTCATCAACTGGGTCAACTCCAGGCAACTATTTCTAAATCCTAAAAATATATGCTACTTGGAACTTCACAACAGTATAGAACTTCTTTCCATCTTAGACCTCCAAAATAACCTACTAGGGAGTATCCAATACTTCAAATACTGGGAATCCATCTCAAAGTTCCCCACTTTGTTTGCTTTGCAAGGAGAGAAGCCATAGAAAAAAGCATACTCACAGTCCAACTTGAATATACACTCCCCGTCATCACCTCAGCTTGCGAGAGAAACCTTTCCTCCCTGCAACTTACAGCCCACAAGATATGCTTTTTCTTCTCTCATGTATCGAAATCAGATCATCATTACCGAAATCAGATCATCATTACCGAAATCAGATCATCATTACTCAGTAATTCATAAAGATAAATGGCTTCTGGTTCAACAATGAGCAGAGCTGCTACTTGGCACACTCTTATTCAGACACATCATTCAAAAACACCTTTAGATTTCTAGCAGGGAGATTCATAATTAGGCAAAGACACTACAACTTTACATCCTAGCCAGTCCATGCCCATCTCTGCATATCACCTTCTCTGCAAAAAAAAAAAAAATAAATAAACATTAGCCTCAGCTTCTCCATATTTGGACTTAAACTCTGGGAACCCAAACCTCCAAACATCAGAGTCTCTAGCGCACTCACACAGTTTAGAAACTCTCTTTAGAATCTCTTTAGGTATGACTTATCTCTTTAGATATGATGACTTATCTCTTTAGATATGCCTTATCTCTTTAGATATCACTTATCTCTTTAGATAGGACTTATCTCTTTAGATATCACTTATCTAAAACACAAGAAAGTCTCTGCTTCCCAGTGCAGCATAACTTCTCATCATCATCACCCCCTTTTCTACATCATTTTCTACATGGGGTTGGGGTGTCATGTTACTACATGGGGTTGGGGTGTCATGTTACTACATGGGGTTGGGGTATCATGTTTCTACATGGGGTCGGGGTGTCATGTTACTACATGGGGTTGGGGTGTCATGTTTCTACATGGGGTTGGGGTGTCATGTTTCTACATGGGGTTGGGGTGTCATGTTACTACATGGGGTTGGGGTGTCATATTTCTACATGCGGTTGGGGTGTCATGTTACTACATGGGGTTGGGGTGTCATGTTTCTACATGGGGTTGGGGTGTTATGTCATTTGCCTCCCTCTCTTTTGATTCAGTGTCACTCTTACCTTCTTCAACACTCATGGCTGACTGTCGCAGTTCTTCTCTCACACAATCCATCCACCTCTTTGCTGGATGCCCTCATTTCCTCTTGTCTTCTTCCTCTCTGTCCCAAATCTTCTTCACCAGATTGTCTTCTGCTTTACTGCACATGTGCCTGAACCACTATAATCTGTTTTGTTTGACCTTTTCTGCAATTGGACTCTCATTTTTTCATCTGTCCCACAGTGTGCATACAACCAGACATCTCAGGCACTTCCTCTCCCTCACCTCTATCTTCCTCAGTTGCTCAGCCTTTACTGCACAGGTTTTTGTAGCATACAGTGGTACTGGTCACACTACTGTTTTGTACACATTGATCAATTTTTTCAGCATTCTGCTGTCATATACACTGCATTCTGTGCCAGTTGGCTTCTGCCCCTCTGATTCTAACTTTGACTTCCTCATTCAGACTTCCTGTCTCTTTAACCACCCCTGTCAGATACTTGAAGCTGTTAACTGTTCCACTATTTTCCATTCTGTCTCAATTCTCATCTTCTTCTGATTTCCATTTGCTGCCATTCCAACTGTCTTATCTGTACTCACTTTCATCCCATGTGCCTTCAGTTTTGCATTCTATTCCACTATCCTTTGCTGAAGTTCTTGATCCCAGTCTGCCTGTAATGCCACATTATCAGCATATATCATCTTTGTTGGTCTGTTCTCTCTGAGCTGTTACTAATGTGGTCCATCACCAGTATGAACAGCAGTGGGCTCAAAGCTGCACTTTGATGTACACTGACTCCCACTTGGAACCCCACTGTGAGACTGAACTGCGTTTGCACTTGAGTCATTGGGTCTTTGCATATAGCTTGCACTAATTCTATCAATGTTTCTTTAATGTTGAATGAGACGACTGCTGAAATCAGCATTCTTAGGAACTTGTCATATGCTTTCTCCAAGTCTAAGAATGCCCAGTTGGACTCTTTCCTCATTTCTAGATTCTTCTCAAGTATCTGTCTCACTGCAAACATTGGATCAGTTGTATCGCATCTTGATCTAAATCTAAACTGCTCATCTCCCATCTTACTTTCTACTACTTTGTGTATTTGTTCATCAGTCACCTTGTCCAGAACTTTCATGCAATGTGACAGGAATGTGATACCTCTGTACTGCCCACAGATGGGAGTATCCCTCTAACTTTAAATCCTACCCACCTAAAATAACCAATTTATCTTGCTCAAACAGAAGCACATTTGCTGAAAAGTCTTAACCAAAAGCAACTATGAATATGAGCAATGGAAATGTATATTCAATTATTCTATTCCTTTTGGCTACTCCCATTATGGGTCACTACAGTGGATCATCTGTTTCCATTTCTTCCTGTCCTCTGCATCTTGCTCTTTCATACCAACTGCCTGCATGTCCTCTCTCACCACATCCATAAACCTTATCTTAGGCCTTCCTCTTTTCCTCTTACCTGGCAGCTGCATCCTAAGCATCCTTTTCCCAATATACCCAGCATCCCTCCTCAGCACATGTTCAAACCAACACAATCTCGCCTCTCTGGCTTTGTCCCCAAACCGGCCAACCTGGGCTGACCCTCTAATATACTGATACCTAATCCTGTCCATCCTTGTCACACCCAGTGCAGATCTTAACATCTTTAACTCTGCCACCTCCAGCTCTGACTTAATTAATTCCAGAAATTCCTTTACTTCTATTATTCTCTTATAATCTGTTTTACTATACAATCCAGCTTGACTTACCCTGCACCAACAACATTCCTCCATTCTTGAGTAAAATGCTCTTAAGTTTCTTCATTGCTGTATTTATATTTATTGTTATGATACAATGCATTGTACTAATTTTTGTTACTGTTGTATAATGCATTTTAGCACTCTTTTTTACATGGGGCATGGAGTTGCATAATGGTTAAGGTGTTCACCTCACAAACTACAAGTCTTATTTATTTATTTATTTATTTATTTATTATTTTTATTTTTACATTTGTTGACCGGGCTAGTCTAACTGGATATATGTCCATTTTCAGTAGAGGCCCGGGGAGAAAAGCTCCAAGCATTAACAGTGACAAAGTTTACAATATATCAAAAAACACTTAAAATCACAGTACAGAGGCAACATTGGTCTAAAGAAAAAAGATACTTAAAATCACAGCACAGAGGCAACATTGGTCTAAAGAAAAATTATACTAAACACAATAATAAGATTGAGAAAGACGCAAAGGAGAGCCTTTTATTTTATCCTCATACTAAGAAGGAAAGTGTAGTGACTAGAATTAGAGGTCTAGGTTAGTGGAGTAGAGAAAGAGGTGAGTGCAGGAAGGGGAAAGAGATATCAGTCTGGGTTTGCACATGGACAAAGCTAGTGAGTTTTAAGATGTTCTTTAAGATGTTTTTTAAATAGAGAAGTAGAAGCAAGGGTTGATATTTCAGAAGGTAGCTGATTCCAGTTTTTACCTGCTGTGTTTGAGAAAAGTGAGTCACCAGCTTTGTTGTTAGATTTAATCAAGGAAGCTAGGAGCTTATTAGCAGAGTGTAGTGTAGGCAGATTTTTGTATGGTGTAAACATATTAGTGAGGATAGGGGTGTTGTTGGGGTGGTGTAGGATCTTTTGGGTGATAAGTAATTGTTGAAAAAGTATATGGTTCTATAATTCTAGCCATCCCAGTTGTTTGAGGTTGAGGCAGTGGTGAGTTGTAAAGGGGGAGCAAGTGATGAATCTTGCTATGCTATTATAACAGGTGGAAAGTTTGGAGAGGTTGTTTTTAGATAGGTTAGTATATATAGCAGAGGCATAGAAAAGGGTAGAAATTAGGTGGGTCTGGGCAATAGTTTTTCTGGCAGAAGGGATAAGGATGGGTTTAATTCTATAGAGGGTCCCAAGTTTTTTATTAACAGACTTTACAGTGGAGTTAATGTGGTCATCGTAGTTGAGGTGATTATCAATTGTTACACCTAGTAGGCGGGTTGTGGTATCTGGGGTTATGTTGGTAGCATTGTTAGAGGTTATTGAGAAGAATGGATGAGGTAATTTATGAGTTGTAGTAAAAAGCAGTAATTTTGTTTTTTTGGGATTTAGGAGGAGGCAGTGCTGCATAAACCAATTTTCAACATTATGGAAAACAGTTTGGGTGAGGGACTGGAGGGAGGCTATGTTCTTAGCTGTACAGATTAAAGTAGAGTCATCTGCATATTGAATGCAGGTGGCTTGTGGAATGTTTGTGTGTAGATCGTTAATAAATAAGGAAAAAATAAGGGGACCTAATGTAGAGCCTTGGGGTACTCCAATATTTACTGGAAGTAAAGTAGACAGATTGTTATTCCAAAGTACTGCTTGCTGTCTGTTTTCCAGATAACACCTAAACCATTGTAATGCTTGTGGATTGAGTGAATTGGCTTTCAGTTTGTCTAGAAGTAAGTTATGGTTAACCATATCAAAGGCTTTTGATAGGTCAATAAATAGTGCAGAGGAAAAAGAGTTATTGTTACGATTTTTGTTTATAGAGTCGATGAAGGATAGCAGGGCAGTCGTTGTGCTATGGAATGGCCTGAAGCCATGTTGGCAGTTTGCCAGTAGATTATTTTGTAGAAGGTGGTTAAGTAGTTGTTTGTGAATACATTTTTCCATTATCTTAGCTATTGGCAATAGGCCGAAAGTTAGAAAGCTCAATAGATGATCCACCTTTATGTGGAGGGATGATATGGGATACTTTCCATATGGTAGGGATTTTGCCTTCTGAGATAGTTCTATTAATAAGGATAGAGATGGGATAGTCTATGGCTTTTGCGGCAATTTGTAGGTATTCAGCTGGGAGACAGTCAGCAGAAGGGGTGCAAGGTTTCAATTTTTGAAGGAGCCTACAGATAAGAGATGCAGGTACAGGTTGTCTTTGAAATGTAGGAGATGAAGTCTTAGAGGTATTTAGAGGGGAAGCAGTAAAAGGAGATAAAGAATTGGCTAGGGTTAGAATGGCTTCTGTGAAGTAGTTATTAAAGGCATCAGGAATCTTTTCGGAGTTAGTTTGGTTGAATCCTGCAGGGGCAGGAGTAGCAGAGTGGCCTGGCTGAATAAGTTTGTTAATCCCTAACCAAAATTTTTGTGGAGTTTGACTGGTTTGTTGGAGGTGAAGGTAGAAGTCTTTTTTGTCTCTAAGAATATCTTTCTTGGTGGCATTTCTTAACTGTTTAGAGTGGAGGTGATCTGATGGACATTTGGTGGCTCTCCATTTAGCCCAGATTTTGTTTCTGAGGAGCATCTTTTGCCTTGTTTGTTTTGTGAGCCATGGGGCAGATTTGGTTCTTATTCTAGAAGAGTGATAAGGTACATGGGAATCTAGGATTTGAAGAAATTTGCTATTAAAGTAGGTCACTGCTTCATCAGTTTCAAGATGAGTCATAGGTGACCAGTCACAAGCTTGTAGTTCAGTTAGGAAGCTGTCTGATTAAAGAATTTTTTAGAATGGGAGGTTTTGAAATTATTAGTAGTTGGGATATGGACTTTCTGTCTTATAATGCAGGTAAGCATACGGTCACTGATATTGTCAGGAAGGGTTCTGGGTGTATAGGTTTCAGGGTGGCTATTAATAAGGATCCAGTCAAGTGTGGTTTCCTTACTGCTAGCTTTGTGGATTCTAGTTGGAGTAGTTATTATTTGTGAGAATCCAAAGAGATTTATGTGATTAGTAGGGTTAGAGGAGCTGCAGGTAGACCAGTCAATGTTAAAGTCGCCCAGTACAATGGTCTCCTGGGGTAGTTGGGTAGAGAGATAACTAAGTAAATTTTCAAGTCTATAAGGAGGGAATTAGGTGGTTTAATTCTCACTAAGAGGGACTTAGCTAGGTTTGATGTGGTCCACAAGGTCAACCAGGATAGTACTTATCTATAAAGCTACGCATGGAAATCTATTGTGCTTTTGCCCACAGGTAGAGCCTGAAATTGGTCCATCTAGATTAGTCTCTCCCCTGGTAAACAAATCTAAATAAAAGTAAAATAAAAACATCTGCAAACATCTTGAATGTGGTGACATGCTTCCACTTACTCATCTGTAAAAGCAAGTACTGATTTCTGCAAGGTATTGAGTTACATTGTCATCTGCTTTTCTTCTGTGTTTTCAGATTTTTTTTTTTTCTTTCACTACACTTTAGGAATCATTTAAAAAAATGCAAGTAAATGTTGTTTATCTTTAGCACAATTTAAACAATCAACATCACTAAGTTTGGAGAATGCATGCCCGACAGTCCCTATGAGCAGTGGAGTTTAAATCCTCACCCATTGCCCTTGGTCAACTGGTTGATTATGCAACCAATTCAAACTCCACTGAAAACTATTAAGCTAATTCCTCTCTATATTATTTAGAAAAAAGTTATTATTTACTGCTTATTTGTCTTTGCTGATTGGGAAAAGTCCGGCTAAGTAAAAACCATTTTTAGTGGAGGCCCGCAGAGAAAGGGTCCATGTTTAAGTTAGACATGATGTACATTTATAATTGTAGGCTAAAACATCTACACATGAGCTTATTTAAATGATTTTTAAATATTTCTTACACGAACATAACATTTTGATACAAAAAAGAGAGAAATTAACATAAATTGGATAATTATTGACTAGAGAAATACCGTACAGTAACAATTAATGTATTTATAGCGTGATGGCTGCAGGGAAAAGATCAGGCTGGGGTGTTTTTGGGTTTAGTAATTTACAGACAGACAAGCAGAATGTAGCTTCAAAATGAGGACAGATATGAAAAGAGAAGTTATGGAAATGAGCAGGAAGGTAAATGACCAGGGCAGGAATTGTAGTTAGTGGTGGGGTGTGAGAAAATGAGGAAAAGTGAGAGTTTGGGCAATAACTGCCATATGCGGAGGAGCGATAAGGTACAGAAAAACTGGGAAGCAAAGTGGCTGTAAGAGTTGCAGAAAAGTTCTGTAATCACCTGGGCATCTAGGATTCAACTTTGCTCTCTCCTTATAACTCACATGTCCCTGGCCAGTCTTCGTTCTCTCTCTCTCTCTCTCTCTTTCTCACTCACTCATGGTGGCCCTGTTTCTCGCTCTCTCTCCCTCATGCTGGCCCTGCTTCTATCTCTCTCTCTCTCCCTCCCTCCTTCTTATCATTCATGCTGGCCCTGCTTCCCCCCGCACCACTCATGCTAACTGTGCTTTTCTCTCTGTGTCTCAGTATCGCTCTGTCTTCAGCTGCTTTGAGTTCCAGACATTTTATCTGAGTTCAGGCTTTGGATGGATTTGTACTTTGTCCAACACCCACAACACTTGCGAGACTGTCACACTCCCCCAACCACACACACACACACACACACACACACACACACACACACACACACACACACACACACACACATACACATACACATACACACACCCACACACCCACACACCCACACACACACCCACACACACACACACACAAACATATACACTCCCGGTTTGGCTACAGACACAGCTATTATCATATCCTCCTTTGACATACTGTATGTGGAATTCCTTTAGATTTACACTCACTAGTCAGCTGCATCAATAAAAGGAGCTCATTTCTGCCTGTTTTCCTGAATTATCATAGCTACAAATTAGAAGAACTACTATTCAGAACTTTACATCTGCATACTTACCTTGTGGCTTTCAGACTACACAGACCTTTGGTGACAAAGCTCCTCTTCAGACTGAAGAAGTTCAATCCCAGTATCTTATTACCTGCTCCAATGTAAGACCCATAGGTATATTTTGACAGACTGATGTTGTTAGAATTTCACCATTGCCATCAAGAGATATGCTGAATATGTGAGGGAAAAGAGTTCTGGTCCTATGTAGTGCTCCTGTGCCCATAAATTATTCTGATGGCCCTCACTGGGATGTTTTCTTTAGTCACACCACTGGCACTTGATAGATTAAATTAGAAAAGATGCACACAAATCTGATTCACTAACTAATTTACCAGATTCGCAGCTGATGCTCTGGCCTACCCAGTATCCATCTTGATTAACCAATCTCAGTCAGAAAGTTACGTTCCCACACTGTGGAAAGTATCACATATAATTCCCCTCCACAGAACTAACCAATTACCGTCCCATAGCTATTCTCTCTCCACTCTCCAAAATACTAGAGAGATACATACACTCTCAGGTCTCAGACTATCTCCTTACTAACAATCTCCTTTCCAATACTCAGCATGGTTTCCGACCAAACCATAGCACCACCACTGCCTTACTCTCCTTTACTAACACTATCCTTCAGCATAAAAACAATGGCTATCTCTCCTCTGCTACTTTCCTAGACATATCTAAAGCATTTGACATGGTCCCACACAAACAACTCATCTCTGTCCTCAATACCCTATCCTTCTCTCAATTGGTCACCAACTGGTTTCAGGGTTACCTGTCTGACCGCCAACAATCCATTGTATGGCAGAATGACATATCTCCCCAACTACCTGTCTCCATAGGGGTTCCCCAACAATCCATCCTTGGACCCCTACTCTTCTCTGTTTTCACCAGTAATCTAGCCTCTGCCACCAAACATGGCACATTCATACAATATGTAGATGACTCAACCATCATCTGCTCAGCCCAGTCCCTACCCAAATTGCAAAAAGTCACACAGGAAGCCTTCTCCTCTGTTGAAACTTGGTTATCCGATGCCCATTTAATACTCAACCCAAACAAAACTAAACTACTCATCTTTCAACCCACCAAACATACTCAAAACAACTCTCACTTTAACATCACAGCAAAAGACAATATGCCCAATTGAACACACCAAATTTCTAGGAGTGGAAATAGACAATAAACTAAAATTTGATATTCACATATCCATGACCATAAAAAAGACCACAAAAAACTAGGAGTGTTATACAGAAATAAGCAACTTCTCACCAAAGCAGCAAAGATTTCAATAGTAAATTCCCACCTTATCTCCACCCTACTTTATGCCTCTCCAATATATACCAAACTAGAAATCCAAAAAATAGTAGAGAGCAGCAGAGAGACACCAAAACTTCCAACTTTTTTTAATGTACAGTCACTTCAACTTTTCTCTTCTCTATTTTGGATTTTTGGTCTTCAGTTTGATTATATACCAAACTAGGGCAATGCAATCTAAACAAGCTAGAGACCTGCTACAACAAAATTGCCAAATTCGCCACAGGGGCATCCTACCGTAGTCACCACCGTCTCTCACTTGTTGAACTGGGCTGGCTTGAACTCCCTCACCTCCTTCAATGGTATCAACTCTCACTTGCCCACAAACTAATAAACCATCCACTAAATGTCCCATCCCTCCAGAATCTACTCCAACCCTATCACACCACCAGACCACTAAGATCCAGCAACAAAAATCATTTGCAGATCACTAAAGCCAATAACTCTGCTGGTGAAGCACTATTCTCTTGAGCCATAGCCGAATTATGGAATTCCCTCCCACCCACAATTACCTCCATACCATCATGCACCCACTTCAAAACTTTACTAAAAGCACACCTAAAAACATGCTGGCTATGCCCTTGCAACTCCCACTCTAATATCATCCACCCCATCCAACCACTACCTTTCTTTCCACCCCACTAACTACCTTGATTATAGCAAGCTCAGATGCTCATAAGCCTAGTACTTATTATACAGCAGGAACGTCTTATTGTAAGATTTTTTTAATGTCTGTTATGTACTTCACAGATAAAGATTCTAGTTGTCTACTGATGTACTATGTTCTTCATCTGTAAATATGTTTGTAATTAATTGCTATGTTAATCAAATTGTTAATCGCTATGTAATCCAATGTAACTACTGTCTGTTTATTTTAACTGTAGAGCTTTTCTTCCTGGGCCTCCACTGAAAATGGACCTACATCCAGTCGGACACTCCTGTCAACAAATGTAAATTAATAAATAAATAATAAATAAAAAAATAAATACAACCTGGCCTCAAGGTAAATACAGAATATGCACTGTTGTCTTGGGTATGGGCTTCCAACATCCACAACCAGACAAGGGCTATACACTGGCCACTAATTGTGCGGTGGTTTTGGCCTTTGACAGCAGCCTATCTGAACATGAATGACCTTCAGTGATCCTTACATACACACAACACCACACACAACACCACACACACACACACACACACACACACACACACACACACACACACACACACACACACACACACACACTCAAACACAATTCCCAGGGAAGGGAGGTAGAATTCTCAAATCCCCCAGAGCTTTCATCCTGGTAATGTGTATCTTGCACCAGCCTAGATTATTGGGCTAAGGGCTCACCAGTATCATGCTTCTCTTGATCAATAGTAAAATCCAGTTATAAAACAAACAACTGGAAATGAGGTAAGTGGCCGGACTTTGAAGGCAAATACAATAGCTTAAGAACCTACAGTGATAAATAATACCCTCTCCTCAAAAACTGTGTAAACAAAGAGACAAAACCAGAGCCCTATACATATCCACCAAAAACAAATCTAACCTTACTACTTACCAGCAACTAAGAAACCAAACAAAGAAAAATATCCACAATGACAAAAAACACTACTTTCAAACCTCCCCAAAAAGTTCCTTCACAACCCACAAGCATTCTGGGAATCAGTCAACTTCCTGCTCAACCCTGGTAAATCCTCCACCTCCACTCCTTCCACAACCAATACCTTCACAGTTTAACTCTAACTTTATCATCTCTATCTCCTGTCTCCTTAGTAACCACAAACAACTGCCTCTCACACTCCCCTCCCCTGCCTCTAGTTCTACAAACTCCTTCTCCTTTAGACCTATTCAAACTTCTTACATTAAAAAGCTCCTAAGAAAACTAAAACCCTGCTGCCCAGCAAACAATCAACTACCAAACTAATTCCTAAAAGTAGTGGCTCCATCCATTGACTGTCCTATCTCTACAATAATCAGTTGTTCTGTCTCCAACAATATGTGCTTCTCCTCTGGAAAGTTGCTCACATCATCCCCCTCCACAAGGGTGGCCCCTCTAGAGAAATCTCAAACTATCACTCCATAGCTATCCTCCCACCCATAGCCAACATCCTAGAGAAATGTATTCAGCTACAACTCCTCAACCACCTTACCACAAATAACCTCCTATCCAACACCCAGCATGGTTTTAGACCCCAGTATAGCACAAACATAGCCTTGTTATTCTTCACTAACACTATTCATCACCTCATGAAGAAAGGACAACTAGTTTCTGAAATTTTCTTGGACATGTTAAAAGCTTTTGACACCATTTCTCACCATCTTCTACTCAACAAAGTTAATGCACTCAATCTCAGTCGAGCATCCCTGACGTGGTTTCACAGTTATCTATCTAACCACCAACAGGCTACTAAATAGGAGAACAGTCTCGCCCCACTATTACCAGTATCCACCGGGGTACCCCAAGATTCAATGCTTGGTCCACTGCTCTTTGTCATTTTTACTAACAACCTTAATACAGCAACCCAACTTGCCACAA
The DNA here is from genome assembly GCF_019279795.1 of Protopterus annectens. Lineage (NCBI taxonomy): Eukaryota > Metazoa > Chordata > Ceratodontiformes > Protopteridae > Protopterus > Protopterus annectens. The sequence continues at coordinate 114,700,030 of NC_056746.1, read as the reverse complement.
TCATACAATACGCAGATGATACATCTCTTATCTGCTCAGCCCCCCCGCCCCCACGACACCTACAAGAAAAGATGCAAAAAGCATTCCTGGAAATTGAAACTTTCCTATCAAACTGCCAACTCATCCTCCACCCTGATAAGACCAAATTAATATTTTTCTACTAACAAAACTACCAAGCAGAGCTCCCTACCTCTCTCTATTTCTTCTGAAAATGGTACCAAAATTGATCCAACAAACAGGTCAAGCTCCTAGGTATTATAATAGATGACCATCTCAAATTCAATATTCATATTTTCACTTACTATTAAAAAAGTCTACTCCAAACTCAGCGCTCTCTACAGAGCCAAACTTTACCTAACACCCCAAGCCAGGCTAGCCACAGCTAGATCTCAGCTTCTCTTTACACTTCTCTGTTGCTCTCGCACCTTCACCAACTTACGCAAGACTGATCTTCATAATCTAGAAACTTGCTATAACAAAATTGCTAAGTTTTCCACCAATCAACCCCATGAAGCCCACCATTGTTCTGCTATTCTACAACTTATCTGGCTAGAACTCCCCAACCATAAAATCATATACTACCCAAATGGCTGCCCCACAATTTCAACTACAGGTAAACAGCAGATCCCTTAGATCTTCTGATAGACCACCACTCAAAATAACACAATCACATAACCACGGTGACTCCCTCTACTCATACAAAATAGCTAAGTCTTGGAATGCTCTGCCCATAAACTTACAAAACATCCCCTTCTGTTCTTCCTTTAAAACAAAAATAAAATAATATCTTATAAGCAAGTGGCTCTGCCATTGTAGTTCCCCTGGATAACTCGTGTCTCCTACTCTCCCAGCTGTTTAGATTTGATTACTTTCAGTACTTTATAGTTCTCTTTGTTACTCACTCTATTAGTTCTACACATGCACAAACCTCTTTCATTAGGCATGCTCGCTGTTTCTGTCTCAATTTTCACACAGTTTTCAAGATTTCTGTGGTATACATGTTCAATTTTGTTCCTATGATGTAATATTTCTTATCTAGTTTTCACTGTTTTTATTAAATTTACACTTATGTAATGTAATTTTTTTTGCATGAACGTCTATGTTAACTCTATATTTGTTTATCTGTATTTGAAGCTTTTCTCCCTGGGTTTCTGCTGAAAACGGGCTACTAGCCCAGTCGGACACTACCCTGTAAACAAATGTAAATAAAATAAATAAATGTATAAATAATGTTTAAATAAATACTAGTCATAGTTAAAGTGAAGAAACAAAAATAATCCTTAAATGAAGTTAGACGATAGAGATGTAAATTAAATATGCAGTGGTACAACCAGCACGGTGGCATAAAGGCATACTGACCTAACTAGGTCCCCGTTAATTCTTTTCTGAGTCACAAACATCTGTTTCAGTGACTGCATTTTCCAGTAGAATAAGGCTGCACATTCTATACATGTTTCTAAGTCACAAAAAAAAACTTGCCTTGTCACTGTCAGGGCAACTTATAAACTGACTTCAACAGTGCATTCTTTGTTGCAGATTTTAGAAAGCTAACACATAGCTTACAAATCTGTTACAGTCTCAACAAAAGAAAAATAATTGCAGAAATCAAATATTACTAAAGGTTACCTCCCATGGCATCATATCAACGATAAACATACTAAGCAATGCAGACTCCAGGACCAGCCAAGTACTTCCCTCCCTTTCTCTTAACAGTAGCTCCCCTGCACGCGTGAGCACGCGCACACACACACACACATGCTCGTGCTCAAACACACACACACACACACACACACACACACACACACACGTGTGTGTGCGCACACAGCATCAAACATGCAGCACACTAAATCAATCCCCTAATCTAACCCTAATCTGCAAACACTTGTACTCATACCCCAAAAGATTCAGACACACACACAAACAATTTTACCTACCCCTAAATGCCTTAGCGTTATTATAATACAGTATTTGTTTATTTAACTGGTTGATTCTGTCATTCAGCAATTGTGTTTTACTGACACTACAACTGCAGCTATGTTGTCTCTATGCTACTGTGATGTACTAATACTGCTGTAAATCTAATTGACTTAGTGTTGGAGTTGGAAACAGTACTTACTGATTTAGCACTACAGTTGTCTCTGCTACTGCTTCAGCTGTGTTGTTGTGTTCATTTTCCTTATTCTTGTATGCACAGGATAATTGGCTGATAAATGTATTGTGCATGATTTATTAACCTGTTTCCAAACTAAGTTATGGCACTGTGATGTGGTAACTGTTGAAGCACTCTCAAACTGTAGCAGTAGCATATATTCTCCTGCTTTACCCACACTATCCTCAGAAGTGTATCTTTTACACCCTCCTATCTCCTCAGATTTGTATCTTTTACACCCTCCTGTCTACTCATTACTTCCTTTGACCTGTCTTTGTCTCATTCTACTAGCTTCGTCCTCTCTTTTTTTTTCTCTCTCTTCAGAGCACACTTAAGCAAATCTGCAGTCTGCGACTACCACTCCACCCATACAGTATAAGAAGGAATCAGTACTGCAAACTAAACAAGGATATACATTTTGAGCCTCAAGAGCAGGGTCAGTCCACCCAGGCATTCTACTTGTATGTTTTATTCTACTTGTATGTTTTATGAGAGTGAAGCTATTACATTAGCAGTATTTCTTAGTAGTTCTCAGTGTGCTAATAAAACCTTCTGTTGTAGTCTTGTGTCCCCCCTAGCTAGTGCAGTAATCCTAACTGTCCAATAGACAGTATACATTTAATTCACATCCCTGTGATTAAATTAACCATCAAGCAGCCCTCTCAGTGCTTTCTGCCTTAGTTTGTATCACTTGGAGGCCCACCTGTTTATTTGCATCTCTATACATTCCCTTCATTGCTAATGTATCTCCCTACTCTAATCTGTGCACAAACTGGTTACTAATCAGCAAGTCAATGTGAAGACACACTCCCAACCTTAATAAACTTTGCTGTCTCTTCTCTCCTTCACTTTACAGGTAGTTTGAATTATTACTTACCCCCTCTGAGGCCTTCACTGATTTCCACTGATTGCCTCTCTGGTTTCTTTGCATTCCACCTGGTTTACACCCCTTGTGCTATCTCCCTCCCCCAATACTAAGTCTATATTAGAATCCTGCTGAGCATGGAGCCATCTTTAAATTCCTAGTCTCCCACCAGGACATAAGTGCTCTTCAGCAAATGCATTCTGCTTGCTGGTAAGCCATTAGACCTCAGAAATTTGTTTAACGTGTTCAGATTTATAAAGTAATACTTACTTTTTACTCCTGTCTTCGTGGGCTCTGCCCCGCTCCATTCGCCCTCGCTAACACTTGGGCTTTCTACGATCCCCTGCCCCCTACTCCCTCCCGCCCCCCACTACCTCTACATTTATAGTAACCACAGTCACACCCACAGCACACCCTCACATCACCTCCACCAATCACAGCTCCTCAAGTCAGATCACATTATACCACACCAACTTGCTCCACAAAAAATACTCCGAATCATTTTTATTCCCATTAGGCATTTTTTATATCACCCACACTACTTACCCATCCACATATAGTGCAACCCTATAATTCCTATTCAGACCCCCACCTAGTACCATCTTAAACTTTATAACCATGACTATCACACAACTAAGTCTAGTCTGTCTTCTCATAATTATTTATAACTCCGCAAGTTATCACTCTAGCAATATCCCTAAACTTAGTAGCACAACACTACATTATGCACTCTCATATACAGACACCACACATTATAATAATATCTGCCAACAACTGTTCAAGAACTACATAACAGACCAATTCAAAACTAAACACATATGCTCTCATTCCTACTCCAAAAAACACAATACTTTTTCACACTCCTCACCAAACTCCAACATCTGTATCACCATCACCATTTTAACACCAGGCTTACCATAAGTGGGGATATCCACCCCAACCCAGGCCCAAATCCATCCTGTCCAACACAAACTGCTCCAACATAAATGTCAGAACATAACACCCCCACTTTCTTCATCCCTGGGCAAATCAACAACAGCCAACCATCTTTTAATGCTAAATATTAATATTAGAAGTATCAAAAATAAAATACCTGAACTCCAGGCCACAATAGCACACTACTCCCCAGACATAGTTACTTTAACAGAAACCTGGCTAAATAAAAACATAGCTAACTCAGAAGTTCTCCCTACCAGCTACAATATCATTAGACAAGACAGGCCACTTCGTAAAGGGGGTGGAACTGCCTTACTGTATACGTCCAACTTAGCTGTACATCAATTACCAAACTCCTACCCCTTCCCCAATAATTGGGACATACTTATCTCACAACTTCAACTTCACCCTAAAGAGGTCATCACCACAATTATGATCTATATTCCACCTGGTAATACACCTGCTAGCCTTGAAGACTTCTTATCCTGGTGTTCTTCCACATACTCACAAGAAACCTTTATTCTGGGGGACTTCAACCTAGATTGGTTCACCTGTATATCAGAATCTAATAAACCTCCATGGCTACCAGCAGCCAGTCCAAATTCCAACTAGGTGTGAAAAAAATCTAAAAAGGAATCCATCCTTGACTGGGTCCTAACTAACAACCCCACATTGTACCCCCACGCAGGCTGTCTCCCAGACAACTTAAATGACCACAACATAATATACTTTATACATAGTAGAACAAGCATATGCAAAACCACTCACTATATATCCACTAGAAACACAAAAAAATTCTCTCCTGAGGTCCCCAATGCTTTACTCTGTAACTGTGACTGGACCCCCTTAAAAACTCTCCCACTTGACCAGGCTGTAGCATATTTCAAGAAAACATTTCTACAACACCTAGACACTGTCGCTCCATTTCGCAAAATCAAGGTTAGAACTTCTACAAACCCCTGGCTCAGTAAGGAAACCAAACAAATCCTCAAGTCCAGAGACACTGCCTGGCTTTACTATAAAAATAAACAAAGAAACACAAAGCCTAACTAAGTACCAAGAACTGCACAACCGTGCAAAAAAATGCATTAGACTGGACAAAAAATCCAACTACATGACATTACAAACTAAATACCAACACAACCCCCGAACATTTTGGAAAAATGTAAACTAGCTACTAAAACCCACCCAAAAGGCTACCCCCAAACCAACCACCCCTGACACTAAAGTTCCCATCGAAACACAATTCAACTCCCACTTTGTGACCTCAATTCTATCCTTAGTATCACAGGACAGTTCCTTCCTCACTACCCCCCAACACAAATAACACTAATACAAGCTTTACCCTCAAAACAGTTTCCACCACTTCAGTCAAAAGCATGCTCTCCAAACTAAAAACCTCATCAACAGCAGCCGACCTACTCCCCAGCTATTTCTTGAAACTCACAGCAGATGCTATTGCTATCCCAGTCTCCACTCTCATAAACAGATCAGTTGTTGAAAACTATGTGCACAAACTCTGGAAAATATCCTATGTTACACCCATACATAAAGGTGGGACATCCATTGAAGTTAATAACTACAGACCCATTGCTTTACTCTCCCCCCCCTGGCCAAAATCCTAGAAAAATGCATCCATACCCAGATGCTAAAATATCTCCTAGACAGTAACATCCTGTCACCTACTCAACATGTTTTCAGACCTGCCCACAGTACCACTAAAGCCCTCCTCTGCTTCCCAGACACAGTAAACTGTCTCAAAAATGAAGGCCTGCAGGTGTCAACTCTTTTTTTGGATATGTCCAAAGCATTTGACACAGTCTCACACCAAATCCTGCTAAACAAACTAAACCAGTATTACCTATCAAATTCCACTCTTACCTCATTCCAAAGCTACTTAACTGACAGGTACCAAGCTGTGAAATGGGAAAATTCTTTCTCTCCTCAGCTGCCCATAACTATAGGAGTCCCACAGGGTTCTATGTTAAGACCACTACTATTCACAATCTTCACAAATGACCTCCATACCTCTACACAGCATGCATCTATTATTCAGTATGCAGATGACACTACCTTAATCTGTGCTGCACAAAATATTCCCACCCTCCTGCAAACAACTCAACTAGCAGTCTCTGATGTTGAAAACTACCTAACCAAAGCCCAACTTATCCTCAGTCCAAAGAAAACTCAGCTTATGATTATAACCAGCTCTAACAAAAACACTGATCTCAGTCAATTCACTATCTACTCCACAAATGCTACTTCAATTGCTCCAGTGGTACAGGCTAAGCTATTGGGAATAACCATAGACTCCCATCTAAAATGTGATAGTCATCTAAACTTAACTATTAAAAAAGTACATGCCAGACTGGGATCACTCTACCGTATCAAACCATTTCTTACCAACAACACAAGATCAGCCACTGCTCGCTCCCAACTTCTATCCCCCCTACTCTATGCATCTCCCATTCTGACCAATCTCAACAAAACTGAACTAAGCAAAATGAAAGCCTGCTATAACAGAATTGCCTGCTTTGCTGCAAATTGCTCATATAGAACTCATCATTGTACTGGTTTGAGACAGCTCCACTGGCTTTGCCTCTGTCATTCTATCTGTTACCTCCCCAATACGTATCCTGCCCTCAAAAACCTAGTATAACATCACTCAGCCAAAAGGCCTCTTAGATCATCAAGCAATCTACTACTAGAAGTCACCAACAGCTACATTAGCTTTGGAGATGCACTATATAGTAGTTCAGTGGCTAAAAAATAGAACTATGTCCCTACTAGCATTCAAAACACATAATCTAAAGCCTCTTTAAAGACCTCATCAGGCAACATCTCAAGCAAAGCTGGCAGTGCCATGATTGCTCCCTAGGCTAGTGAAAGCAGATAAGGTACACATACTAAACCTAGAGTGCTTGATTAAGATTGAAAACTATTCTCACAAACACTGGCTAATCTACAATGTATGTACTGTACCTGTGTACTATGCATGTATTCTACCTATGTTCCAAATTTCAGCTGCACACCACAAATCTATTAAGTACCTTTATTTTTAAATATTTTTTGTTTGTTCTCTCCACTGTAACTGTTGATGTGCTACATACCACTGTAAAAACATGTCTGTTGTAATCTGTGTGTATACTGATCATGTCTAAATGTATCTGTGATTTTTCTATGTGGATCTTTTCTCCCCGGGCCTCTGCTGAAAAAGGGCCTTTTCGGCTCAGTCAGACAACACTGGTTAACAAATGTAAAATAAAATAATAAAATAAATATTACCTCTTTAAGTATCAGTGTATGCCAAGAAATCTTTCATAGTCACTTCCCTGCCATATTAGTAAAAGAAATTGCATGCATCCATCTAGCCCCCTGGTTCATCTTTATTTAACACTGAAAAGTTGGAGAAAATGAACCCAAATGCATCACATGGTCTCAGGAAAGAAGAACATCACTGGATTTGTGATGCATAGAAAAGGACCTGATGATTACTCTTCTGACCTGATTTAATGTAGTCCAAAAATGAGCACAGAAAGGGAAAAAAGCTATGCTATATTTATAGGAATAGTTATATTCCTTTAATTCAAATGGTGTCACTGCAACAGTGTAATGTACTTGGAAAAGCTGCTTTTGAGCCGTTGAATGTTATTAATCACGCATAAAGTGTGCAGATGAATTTTCAATGTGCCATTGGGGAGCAGCGAAGGCATTTCAGATATGCAGCTTCGGTCTCAGCATTCACACATTTGTAAAGGCATTCATATAGTCACAAGGAAATCTAGTTGTTACATTTTCAGAACAGATGTTTCACATCTGTGAAAAAAAATAGCTTGCACAGCTGAGTAGAACAGTTGTAAAGTAATGCTGTGATAAAAAGGTACCATTTGATGAGAAATGTAGCACACAGACCCTCATTAAGAATGACGCAAATAAAGAGAATTTGTCAGAAACAAAAATGATACTTTTCAGATGTTTTACGATTTGTTCATAGGGCCTAGTTACATTCCAGGCCAGGACACTTCCAGTTGCATTAAAGCAAAGAATTGACATGGAATTGAAATTTACATAAGAAATGTGTTTCATAGTAAAACAAACACATCCTATTTAATGGCTCAAAGGCATGGTACTTGTAATTAAACCAAACAAGGTTAGAATCTGTATACAGCAACAAGGTTTCTGTAGAGCAATTTTAGGGAGGTATTGTCCCCTCAAAGCTTTTAAGAAAGTTGTAATCTTTTAATCGCACCCTGTCTGTATTAAATCTTACCTTTATGTGCTGAATTCTACCATGTACTCATTCTGTATATAATGTTATTAATTAGAAAGGCCATGATGTATGTTCTAGTCTTTGAGCTTGGCTCATGGTAAAAAAAGGGTCAGTAGACCATTTACCTGGTGAACAAATAGTAACTAACTAATTAAATATTTCTCAGTGGTTGATGCTAACCAGGGCTTCTGACAGACTAAACTTGATCCAGGCATATGCACATCTATCATGCCATTAGGAATCTACGTATTTTTTAAGATGCTTTTTGGTATTTTGTCAGCACTTAAAGTACTCTGCATAGCAGATGTGCAGATTATAGAGAGTTTGGAAGATGAATCCTAGCAATGATATACTGGTTTGGGAGTGAGACAAAACTGGTAAACAATAAATGGTTAAAATATTAGTAGAAAGAGTGAGACAAACTCATGCTGAACAGCAAAATATTTGAAAATGTCTGAATGATGTCAAGCATGTAGAACTTGTCTTGACACAGTAGGGAATGCAACGTGATCAAAAGGAAGTAAAGGCAATGATCCAAATAAAAAGATCCATGCACAAACATGGTTTAACACTTCTTGGCATAATTCAGTATTTTTTCAAGTTTATTCCAAACTTAACACGTGTCTGTACCTTTAAGAAATTAGTTGAAAAAGGCATAGCATGTCTTTAGGAGCAGGAACAAAAATTAAGTTTCATAAGAAAAAGTGGTTTGAGAAACACAGGCTATTATCTATTATGATGCAACAAAACAGTTATGTTGTTTGGTGATGACAGTCAATCAGGCATCCCTACAAGAGAGTCAATCAACTGTCTATGTTCCAGAGCAGTGACCAAGGCACAGACCAGTTATGCTGACACTGATAAGGAACTTCTCTAATGTATTGCTGTGAAAAATGTAAAAGAGGCTAGTCTGTGTAAATATTGCAGAATATCTTGCTAAAGCTTTTACATAAATCAGCATTATAAATAAAACCAAAGAACGCCTCAGGAACAACGACAGCGTATACAAAACGGCTTTAATAAAACTACGGTTCATAAAACAAACGTAATTGTAGAAAACTGTGTCCACAATAAAACCAGAAGGACCAATAACCAACAATTTAAGTAAAGCGCTTTTCATCTGTAAATGTAAACAGACTTCTTCAGACTAAAACACAACATAAATTCAAAACCTATTTAAATGTAATACAGTGGTCACATGATGGATATACTACAACGTTAACCCTTTAAAAATCAGAACATTTCTAACTTACTTTTGAAACAATGGTGTGCAAAAATACATTTAAGATATCCCAACAGCAGCAATTCTTAATGAATCAAATACAATAATTAAAATTACTTAATGCTTAATGTCATATTTGTACTTAATAATAATTAAAACTTGTTATTTTACTATAAGTTTAAGAAATAGGAATAATACCGTTACTGTATTTACACACAAGTACTAGTACACATTCTATTATTATTATTACTACTCTCATCTTTTCGCTCCGTTACATATTTAATGTGCATTAACATAGCACTTTAGTTTGAGTAATAAATACATTCTTATTGTTTTAATTATTATTAAGTATAAATATGACATTAAGCGTTAAGTAATTTTAATTATTGTATTTGATTCATTAAGTTTTCCTGTGCATTAAGCGGCTGTTGGGATATCTTAAATGTATTTTTGCACACCGTTCTTTCAAAAAGTAAGTTAGAAATGTTCTGGTTTTTAAAGGGTTAACTTTGTAGTATATCCATCATGTGACCACTGTATTACATTTAAATAGGTTTTGAATTTATGTTGTGCTTTAGTCTGAAGAAGTCTGTTTACATTTACAGACGAAAAGCGCTTTACTTGAATTGTTGGTTCTTGGTCCTTCTGGTTTTATTGTGGACACAGTTTCCCACTATTACGTTTGTTTTATGAACAGTAGTTTTATTAAAGCCGTTTTGTATACGCTGTCGTTGTTCCTGTGGCGTTCTTTGGTTTTACTTGCAACAGTTTTTTGTTTTGGTGTTTGGATAAATCAGCATTATGACTTCAAAGAATGATACTAATTCTACAGACATATGAGCTAAAGGTTTTTTAAACCAGAGAAAAGGATGCATAATGCTAATGCACTGAGCAGAATCTGGGTCAAGATATAGATGTGATGTCTGTAATTCTGCATTAGAAACAGATAATTTATCATTTAGTAAATGTGTTTTTGTAATGAAATGGTAGACAGAAGAAAACATAAAAAGTGGCAGTACTGATACAAGTATACTATTTATGCCCCAATGAATTTAACTCTGTGAAAGGTCTGCTGTTGGAATCCACAAGAATAATTATGCCATACAAGCTCCAAGACAAACTACTGGAGAGAATACATGAAGTTGCATGTTGGAATATTGAAGTGGAAGGCAAGAGTACAAGATATCATGATTCGCTGGTAATGTCTCAAAAGATGCAGATAATCCTTAACCCCTCTGACTCTCTCTCTCACACACACACACACACACACACACACACACACACATATATATATATATATATATATATATATATATATATATATATAGTTTCACTTCAGAATTCTGAAATATCACAATCCTGAATTTCATAAAACTTCATAATCTTGAAGCCCAAAATCCTGAAAATTCAAAGTCCTGAAAACTCAAAATCCTGAATCCCAAAAGACTGAAAACACAGGATACATATACTGACTATAGAGACCACAAACCAGATTACATTCCTGTGCCCCTGACACTCCGTGCTACTTAAATATATCAACACTAAGATTGCACTTCACTACACTATCATGAGTTATGTTGTAGTATAGCAAGTTAAAAGGGAATGTTACTGATGTTACAACAGGCAGTCGTGAACACATGTGATGGTATGTTTGCCATATTTTTCTATGGAGTGCAATCTTGGAGTTTATATATTTAACTAGTAAGGGGTGTGGGGGGCACAGCCCCCCACATGGGGGGTACAGGGGGGCTTGCCCCCCTGCCCATACTTGGTGAAAGTGCTATCCTTTGTCTAGCATATGTTGTTTCTCTGTGTCCTTGTACTCGAATATTGTCATTTTTGTGTCCTGTATATTTTCAGTATTTTGTGATTCAGGATTTTGAATTTTGGGTTCCGGATTATGAAGTGTTCAGGATTGTGATATTTCAGGATTCTGAAGTGAAACTATATATATATATATATATATATATATATATATATATATATATATATATATATATAAAGAGAGAGAGAGCAATGTGATGTTGACATAACTGTGGGGAAAAAGCAAAAAAAAAACTTTCACTAAAAGCAGTTTTCAGCAAAATGTATACACAATATTATCATTCTGACTAACCACATTCAATTACCTGTTTGGCTCTATTATTTACAAAATTGAGAAATGCTTTCTTGCAAATCATGTTATAAATGCACCAATATTCAAGACATACCAGTTCACAAATTCTGGTATTTAGTTCAGATAAGACAACTTCAGGCTTCTTTCTAAGGATGGCTAGAAAACAAACAATACTTGGCCCCTTTGTGAAGTTGGCCATAAAACAACTAGTACTTGACTTCTCTCCAAAGTTGATCAGAAAAAAAAAAACAAACAGTAATCACAGGTTTCTTTCAAAACACTTCCCCAAACATACAGGGCTAATTTCATTAGCTTTGCAGGACAACAGCTTCAATCCCTTTTACATATTTTATAGATACTTTCTAGGATGTCTTCATCCTTCACATGTAAGCTACCTGTAAATTCTTCTTCAGAACCCTCTCTGCAAATTTAGAGATCAGGAATCGGATTCCTGTAAGATATATTGACCATGATATACACCAGAAAGCAGCTGCTTATTAATTTTCATGGAGACTTGCCTTGCGAATTTTCTCTCTTTACTCTGTATTTTTTCATCATGATTCACTCTTCCTTAAAAATGCCCCTAGCAGGAATAAGATCAGTCTGATTAGTGTAATAATTGGGTACAACATGATACAACATAACTACAACACAATATAAACAAAATGTGTTCTTTTTGCAATATAATACCTGCAGTGATTTGCTTTTCGTTGTTTATTTTTTGTACTCTTCAATTTATGGTTTCATTTTGTGATAGTTTAATTTATAGGTTTGTTCCTGTTTGTGCTTAATCAAACTATGACTGCAGTTCTGTTTTACTTTCTTATGGATCCCATTTTTGTAGTCAGAGAGCAATGTAGAGTTTTGATGTATGTGATCATTATATTTTCTGTGGGATTGTAAGGGGTATGAGGGTACAGGAGAGCTACAAAAATGTTGTTGCTACATTTTGTTTTAAGAGCTTCACCGAAAATGAATTTGTTATACTGACCTGTGTTGTATCCATGGTTTGATTCATGTCAAAGATGTTTGAGGATGAGGACTTGAATGCTGTGACATGAAATCTCATATTATAATATAATACCATGTTTTGAGTATAATATTTGACATCAATGGTAGTGCAGTGGTTAGCCTTGCCACCTCACAGCAAGAGGTTCTCCGGTTCGATTCTCAGGTGGTGCACCTTCTGTGTGGAGTCTGCATGCCCTCCCCGAAGTCGAGTAAGCTTTAAAGACATGCAGGTAGGTGTGTGTATGTGAGTGCCTTCTGTGAAGGTTGGGTGCCGGGCTGGCAACTTGATGCCGTAAAAACACCACTGCCAATCTGTGGACTGGTGATCCGCTGGGACAACCCCTAACCAGGAAAAGCCAAAAGACACAGCAAAATAATGTAATATAATATAATATAGTATAATATAATATAATATAATATATTAAACATAGATGATAATGTAATATTAAAATTTTATGCTCTTGCGAGGGTTCATGTTTGGGCCCTCAAATATAATTATAATATAATATAATATAATTATAATATAATATAATATAATATAATATAATATAAAAGAAAAAAGCTACAAGATAACAAAGAATGAAAATGTGCTTTTAGTAATAATTTAGTCAAGATGAGGTTATTACACACACAGACTGACAGTGGAATAGAGTTTCATTGTTAAGGCTGAAAAACACAGAGCTTATTAGCAGTATGCATGTTACACTAAGGAAAAAGAAAGTGTTTTGTTAGAATCTAGACAAATGTAATAATCTGGAAATTTCAGAAAATGTTAATCTGTAATTAGGAGTAGGGTCATAATAGTCACAAAATATAGTTTTAAACATAAGAGAGAAAACAAAATGGGTAGCAAAACAATTAATGGGTAGCCACTTAGCTTTATGAACAGATAAAGTGATGCTCTGTAAACACAGAAATTTAAGAATGTTATTTTGCTTGACTTTTGCAGCCTTTTCTTGCTGACCATGAACTCCAGGACTGTAATCTCAACATTTTATTTTCTACAGCAGTGAAACCATCATCCTGGCAATAATCATGGAGGATTTTCCTTATGCCCTGACATTTTCCCCATGTCTGCTTCTACAAGTACCCTAGGATTAAGTATGGAGTAGGCACAACAATGGTGTATCACTCACTCACATAGGCAGTGTGATCCCCAAGATAGACCTGCCTCCCTTGCAAGCTATTACATCTCTGCAAATCCCCTGCCTTCAGCAGAAGTAGACTGCTGTTGTTCCATCCCTGAGGCAGCTGCAATGTTGGATTATAATAGGGGTGATTCATGTGATCACCTGGTACCTGCAGCTGTAGGGAGCTCATGGATAGCATTACGTATGTTGTCGTCAGAGGTGTTCTATCAGAAAATGAAATAATTGTATTTAAAACAAGTTTTGTTACATTCAGCACAGCTATCTCATTTAATTAGCCTATGAGCTGATTTTATTTATTTATTTATTTATTTGTTTATTTATTTATTTATTTGTTGTTGTTTAACCAGGATAGTCCATTGGGCCCAAAGAACCCATTTTCAATGGAGTACTGGGGAGAAAAGCTCCACATACAGATTATACAAAGATTATGTTACACAATACATAAAATACAAAGATTAATTTCAATATATAGATTATATAGAGAAAACATAAGTATGAAACAAAACAAGTAATAGAGGCGAAATATAAAAAGAAATAGCATTATGTTTTTTCTTTTTTTTTTTTACTTGGTACAAGTGAGGAGTTGAATGGTGGAAGCATGAATTTGCTAGCTGGGAATGAAAAAAGAAAGAGGAGTAGTGGTGGGGGTAGGGTAGGTTATGAAGGATGTGAGCAGGAGCATTCCCATGAGGATGTTAGATGAGAGTGTAGTAATTTTTTAAAGTGTGGGAGGCTAGCAATTGTACAGATGGATGGGGGAAGGGAGTTCCATTGGCATGCTAGTGAGAAGGACAGGAGGTGTTGTCCTGGAGTGTGTATGGGTCTATAGACCTCTATGAGGTTTTGATTGTTAGATCTTAGAAGTCTTTGTGTTTGATGCATTTTAAAGGTAGTTGAAAGAGAGGGACAGAGTGCTGGCTGGAAGATGAGTTTATGTGCATAGGTGAGTTGAGTGTAGGAGAGGTAGTGGGGTAGCTCTAGCCAGTTGAGTTTTTGGAGAGGTTCACAGTGATGGGTAGATGATTTGCTGCTGGTTGCAAATCTGGCTATTTTATTGTAGCAAGATGATAGTTTGGATTTCAGAGAAGATTGTAGGTTTGTTAGAAGAGGGGCGCCATACAGAAGGAAGGGAAGGAGAAATATGGTAGCGAGGGTGATTTTGGTAGTAGAGGTGAGGAACCGATGGTGGCGGTAGAGCATGCCTAGTTTTTTATGTTTTTTTTTTTATATTTAGGAGTAGATTGGAGTTGAATTTCAGCTTGTCATCAATTTGAATCCTGAGTAGTTTGCCTTCAGATACCAGCTCGAGACATGTATTGTTCTGGCTGGTGATGGAGAATAAATTTCTGTCAAAGTTATTAGTTTTGGAGGGGGAGAATATCATAAGCTTGGTTTTAGCTGCATTGAGTGCAAGGTGGTTCTCTTTCATCCATTGTTCTGTGGTGGAGAAGGCATCTTGAGTTAGTTTTAAGAGAGTTGGGATGGATGGGGCAGCACAGATGATAGTGGAGTCATCAGCATATTGAATAATATTTCAAGGGGGATAGAGCGGAAAAAGTCATTAATGAAAATATTGAAGAGGAGGGGGCCCAGAATAGAGCCTTGTGGGACACCTGTGGGTGTGTTAAGGAAGGAGGAGGTGGCTTTTTTCCACTTGACAGCTTGTTGCCGATTGGAGAGATAGCTAGTAAACCAACAGAGGGAAGAGGGAGAAAGGTTTAGGTTAGAAAGCTTAGTAAGAAGGAGGTTATGAGAGATAGTATCGAAAGCTTTAGAGAGATCGAGGAGGATGGTAGATACAATGAGGCCAGAGTCCTTAGCTTTGTTCACAGTTTCAAGGAAGGATAGGAGGGCAGTCATAGTACTATGATGAGGTCTGAATCCATGCTGTGTAGGAGTTAGTAGATTGTTATCCAGAAGATGTGAAAGGAGTTAAAGATGGATACATTTCTCCAGGAGTTTTGAAATGGGAGAAAGGATGGCGGTAGGATGGAAGTTGGAAATATTAGTATTGGTACCACCTTTATGCAGGGGAATGATGTAGGCTTTTTTCCAGATTAGAGGAACAAAATTTTCTTGGATTGAGCGGTTAATTAGGATACTGACAGGGAGGGCAATGGCTTCAGCAGCTATACTAAGGTAGTATGAGGGAATGTTATCAGGGGCATTGGTGCATGGTTTTAGTTTCTGCAGGAGTTTTTTTATGGTGGATGTAGGAATAGGTTTGATGAGGAAAGGTGGAGTTGTGGAATGAGTGGGGGAAGGTGGGGGAGGAGAAGTATGAGGTGATGTGGGAGAAGTTAGAGATGAAAGAGCTTGAGGAGGAGTGGGAGAAGTTGTAGAGGAAGATACCTGAGAGGAAATGCAGGTTGGAGGAGTATTGTTGTTTGAAAAAGAGCTGGTGAGTTTGGAAATAGAGTCTATGAAGAAAGAGTTAAATTGGGTTGCAAGATCAGTATCATCAGTATTTGGGCAAGGGATTGGGTTTCCTGTGTTCCCGGGTTTTAAAAGGGTAGTTATGCCTTTCCAGAACTTCTGAGGGTTGGTTGTGAAGTTGCTTTGAAGTCGGGTGAAGTAGTTACGATGGTCTGCAGAGATAAGTTTTTTAACTGAGTTACAAAGGGTTTTGTATTCGTTGAGGGAAGAAGTAGTTTTGTTCTTTTGATATTGTGTCCAGGCTTTGTCTCTAAGTCACATGGTGGTTAGGGTGTCTATACTTAACCAGGGTGTGGATTGCCTTTTTATTCTTTTCGTTTTTAATGGGGCATGAGTATCTAGAAGGTTGAGGAAGGTGGTATTAAAGTGAGTGATAGCATTTTCAAGGGGAAGAGTCTTTAAGGGGTACCAGTTCAGTAAATTTAGTGCAGCTGAGAAAACGTCAGGGTTGAATCTCCTATGGCATCGGGTAGTGATGTAATTATGGGTGACTTGTAAGGGAGAAGGGAGACGTCTTGCGTAAATGGGGAGGTGGTCGCTGAGGGAGTCAGGTATTGTTCCATTATCTGGGTAGTAGTGGGGGTGGGAGACTAGAATCCAGTCTAGGATGTTGCGACTGGAGAAGTCTTTGCTTGGTCTAGTTATGGTATTGATGAGTTGGGAGTAGTTGTATAGGTTGATGTTAAGGGAGTGTGAGGGGGATTGAATGAAGGACCAGTTAATTTTGATATATACCATAATTATGGTTTCATTGTTGATGTTGGCTGAAAGCCAAGAGAGGATTTCTTCTAGTATTGGGATATTGTCTCCTGGGAGAATGTAGAGTGAGGCAATGCAGATATATTTATGTTTGTTTAGCTGGAGGTGAGCCAGTATTAGTTCTGCATTTTGGAACTGGGGAATAGCTTTATCACAGGGTGTTAAGTTTAGGGAGGATGAGTAGAGTAGAGCTACTCCACCACCTTTTTTATGGGTTCTGTCTGATCTGATGATTGAGTAGTAAGGTGGCATTATCTCGGAATCTTTCATGTGTGGCTTTAGCCAGGTTTCAGAAATAGCTAAGATGTCTGGTTTGTTGTGGAATAGCCAGGCATGCAGATTTGGAATTTTGTTAGCTATGCTTTGTGCATTAAGAGATGCAAATAGGATGGATTTAGGTATTGAGGAGGGGTGGTTTGGGCCTGGGTCGTGGTGTATATCACCAGATAGCAGTATGGAAGTTAGGAGTTGTGTTAAGTAGCAGAGGTATTTGGGTTGTTTAGGTTGGGAGGTGTGGATTAGTGGATTAGTATAGGATATGGGAAGGTGATTATATCTAGAGGTGTTATGAGAGGGGATTGGTTTGTAGTGAAACCATAGGATATGGTTAGTGGGGTATAGTTCATGAGAGATAGAGTTGGTATAATAGGTATAAGTTGTGTGGAGGGAGTAGGTTGTGTGTAGGAGTAGGTTGTGGTTGAAGAGATAAGGTTGGGTAAGATGGTAGATGAAGGTAAGGTTTAGGAGTAGTATTAGTAGGATGGAAAGGGATTAATATTTTATGGACATATTTGGGTTTTAATAAGCCAGTAGGAGTTTGGTAAGGGGGTGGGGTAATGGAGATGTGGGTGTGATAGGAAAGAGGGGGGTGAAAGGAGGAGAAAGGGGTGGAGTTTGGTAGGAGTGGAGGGAGTATGTGTGTCTATGTGGGTATAAGTGTAGATGTAGTGGGGGTGGGTGGGAATTGGAGGTAGGGTAGGGGAGCGGAGTGAGTCTGCAGGGCTCTCACAATCACTGACAATATCAATGTTTATTTATTTGTTTGTTTGTGTTTGTTTATTTATTGGCATTTGCTTACTGGGAGAGTCCACTTGGCCAAGAAGAGTACATTTTCAGTGGGGCCCAGGGTGAAAATCTCCACAGAAAACATATACAAAGCATAAAAGATAAGTGTTAATAATGGCAATAAGCTTGAACATTCAAATACAAATATAAACAAAATGCTGTAATGTATTACATAGAAAAGTTCCGCAGAAAACTTTATACACCACTAAAAAAGAAGCTTTTACAAGGTAAAAGCACACAACAGTGTTTCTATTTAGTTTTAATAAAAAATACTGTTTAAATTCCACCATAAATATTTACAGGTCTATAACCTGGTGCAAGCTATTTGCACATACGCCACATGTACTTGTGATAGTGCAAGTATGGTGATGCCAACTGTTTGTCTGAGGCAAATACACATGGCAGCAGGTTCACAAGTTCAGAGAACAATATTAGGCTATTGGCCCAGAGGCCCTTATAAGCCTACTCAAGAATTTCACCCATGTTCCCACAAAGTCAGCACCTGTTTACCCTGTCCAGCAAGGACATCGATGGGCTCCCAAGGGTGAATTTTCTGTTTTCCATCCAGTCGTCCAGGTTCCTCTTAAAGACGGCTAATGAGGTAATCTGCTTGACATGGAGAGGGAGTCTGTTCCATGTGGAAAGCTTTCCTTACAATAGTAGACATGTGGTGGTTGAAGTTAAGGTCATGGTAAGCCTATGATCCCAGGTCCCTTACCACTTCATGGGTACTTAGGTATTGTTATTGATCTGATAGTATGGAAGGACGTTGTTTTTGCCAAAGGGAATGATGATGCATATCTTGGCATTCATTTTGAGACTGTGACTAATACATCAGTCGTTGGTCTGTGCGAGACCATCCTGGAGTATACTGACATCATTTGGGGATTCAGTGATTGCACCTACTTTGCAGTTGTTTGCGACCTTGGCCAACCACAACCATTTAGTTTTGACCTGAACTTCTGAAATGTATATATCAAACAGTAGGGGGCCCAACTCTGACCCCTCTGACACCCTGCTGGTAACAGATCTTCTGGTTAATGTGGACTCACACACTTTAATAGTGTGTGCCCGGTTTGTGAGCCAGTTGGCAACCCATCTTGCAATGAAGGGTTTTACATTCAGTTTGCTAAGTTTATCGGTAATGCATAAATGTGGGATTGTGTTGAAAGCCTTTGTGAAGTTGAGATATGCTGTGTGCACAGATTTGCCCTCATCAATGGCCTTGGTCACTCTTTCAAAGAAATCCACCAGATTTAATGGGCAGTATCTGACTTCACGAAGACAAATTGGGTAGGGTCCGGGGTTTGCAGGTCACCTATGTCTTTATTTATGAGGTCCATAATGATACTATTCCATGGCCTTACAGATGAGGATGGTCAGGCTTATGGGTCTGTAATTCTCTGGGTCTGTTACTAGGCCACCTTTGTGGAGGGGAATAACTGGAGCTGTTCTCCATTCTGCAGGAACAAAGCCCGTGGTTAGGCTGTGATTGAAAAGGGTACTTAGTGGTGATGCTAGTTCATGTTTCAACCTATGTAGAAGACAGCCTGGGATGTCATCTGGTCCCATAGAGGCCATGGTCTTAGCCTTGGACAGGGCTTTGAGGACCTGCTCTTCAGATATGTAAGGTGGGGGGAGAATTTGGGGGAGGGTTTGTTGTAAGTTAGGAGAGGATAAGAGAGTTAAATTTTCACCAAACCTATCCTCTAGCAGGTCTGCTATCTCTGAGGGGTCAGTGTGTGTGATATCATTGACCACCAGTTCTGCACATGCTTGGGTCCTACCCTTTAGGTTACGTACATATCTGTAAAAGGCGTTACGGTTATCCTTGGCAGTACTTGCTAGGTTTCTCTCAAAGGAGTACTTTGATGATTTGACAAATTGTCTTATTTGCCTGTTAAGGTTGAAGATGGTGCTTTTCCATTGTTGGGTCCTTGTCTTTGTTTTCTTGGACAGCAACTTTTGCATTTATTATAGAGTTTCTTGATGCTGGAAGCCCACCATAGCAGCTTGATTTTACTTGGGGATCTGGCTTTGATTCTGTCTGGTACAGCTGAGTTTAAACACTTAAGCACATGATTGCATAGGGCTTTAGTGTAAGCTTCAGTGTAGTTACCACGTCCAGCTTTGTGTGGGACTTGGTATGCATTTCTACCTTCACCTAGGAGGGTATAGTTTGCCTTAGTGAAGTTTTTTTAGTCTGATTTCATCCTTTGTAACTTCTAATGTTAGTGTCAGTTTGAAGGTGACTGATTTGTGGTCAGTTTTAACTAATGAGTCCAGCAGTTGCAGCAGTGCACCTGTTTGACAAGTTGGTGAGGAACAGATCTAAAATGTTTGTTCCTCTTGTCGGGATATGGACAATTTGCTCCAGGGCATTTGAATTCACAAAGTCAAGGAACTTTTGTGCTAGTAAGTTTGGGCTAAAGTAGATTTCCCAGTTGATGGTGGAATAATTGAAATCCCCCATAACCAGTGTGTTCAGTATAATTTAGATTGTCTTCAGAGGGGTGGGAGGTTGTCATAATGGTTAAGGTGCTTACCTTAGAAACACAAGGTGCAGGGTTTGATTCTCACATGGGGTAATTGGCTAGGCTTAAAATGGCCCACAAGGACAGTTAGCCTAGTACTAATCTATGAATCATATGAATCTATGAATCATTTCATGGGTATTGTGACCCATGGAGGGGGATCTATAACTGGCTATGACTTGAATGGGGGTCTTACCCACTGTAACCTGGACCTGGAGTAACTCGGTGGAGTTGTCCAATATAACTAGATGTGAGGTGAATTTATCTCTAATATAGATTGAAACACTGCCTCCTTTGGTTTTCATACATTCATTTTGCGGTCTAAAGGTGTGGAAAGCATTATACTCTTGCAGGGCCAGGGTGCAATCTGTGGCCTTAAACCAGGTTTCTGTGACTCCACAGAAATCTACATCTTCTAGTGATAGAAGTGTTTCCAGGGGGTTCAGTTTTTGGTTTAAGCTCCTAGCATTTAACAACTTGATCCTTATTTTGTTCTGATTGGTTAATTTCATGTCAGTAATGTTTTTTGTTGAGACCTGGCCTAAAAAAAGGCACTATGGGGGAGGCAATATCCTTTTCCAGCAGCCAAAAGCCTAGGGGTGCCAGGTGCAAACCATCTCTGGCAAAGCAGCGAGGTTTGTTGACCATGGCTTCCCAGGTGGGCAGTAACTGGATCCCCTTGGAATGACACCAAAAACTAAACCAATTATTGAAATCAATAATTTTTTGTTTATACTGTGGCATCATTCTAGGTGAGGGTATTATGCTGCTCAAAGCTAAGGACATACCTGCCTGGGACACATACTCAGAGTGCTTGACCATGTCTCTCTTCATATAGTTCAGTGAAGTACATCTCAGGTCATTTATACCAGCATGAACTATGACAGAGTCATAACAGTACTCGTTGCTGAGAGACTTGAGTGCATGTTTGATTTGGTGAATCCTGGCACTGGACAGGCAGCTGACTGTGACTTTCTCCTTGTCCAAAGTGATGAGTGGGACATCCATGTGTGTCTCACTATTGAGTCTCCAATGACAAGAAAATTTATTTTTTGAGTGTTATGCCTTATGGGCTTGGTGGGTGAGACACTAGTATTGCTATGTGTCATGGGTGCTGTGAAAACTGTTTTAACTGTAGCAGACTTGTGTTTTGAAGGTCTCTGGTGTTTCAGTAAGTTTTCTGAGAGAACCTCCATGTATGTGGATTTATGTGTTTTATGTGTACTATATGTATGAGTAGTGATACTATGTGAATATATAGTGGTGGGTGAGTTGGCAACCTTCTCCGTGTTACTGTTTTGAGAGAAAGAGCATGGATTCTAGATTCTTGGTGTAAAAACACATCTTGCACTCTGTACTAGACTGTGTTATTAGTAGAGAGCTGTCTGTGTACATGAGGCAATCGCTACACTGCCTCAGTAGACCCAAGTCAACAAGCTTGGCAGGAAAAAAAGGGTAGTCTAACTGTCCATAATGCTAGGTTGAAGGCTATTGTCACTAGGGGTTACTTTTCATAAACAATCACAGAGAAGCTCAGTGAATGGATATTTCTGCCTGGGTTTTTAGGGACAATGTTTGAATTTAATTGTCCAGCTTTGGCACACATTTGCACGGCAGTGCATGGTGCTGTGCGACGTGCAAACAAGCAGAAACCTGCTCAGATGCAGGGCCTAAATACCAGAATCTAAAACATGAAAACAAAAACTCTAGCAAAATTCAAAAGGACCAGTGAGGATGCTTATTCCAAGCCCAAAACCAGCCTCCCTTTACCAGTCAGTTGCCAAGCCAACACAGTTCTCTCACAAAAGTGCAGACAGGCCCCTTCCAATACAGGATGGCCTGGAAAATGTTCTCAGAACAAATAAACCACTGGAAACAGTTCCAGAAGCAGCAGGCCTGGATCTGGATTATGCTACATATAACATTAAAAAGTGAAAAAATACCAGTAAATACTTAACAAACAGTGGAAGTGACAAAAAAGTTTGCTAAATAGTGAAAACAGCAACACAGTTCTATTTTACATGCACAGTGTAGCAGGCAATTGTAGTATAACAGTGTAGTTCAGTACACAGTAAATAAATACAGTATAAAAATAGGCTGCAGACAATAAAACAGTGCAGAAAATAGTAAAAAAATAAGCAAAAAAAAACAGGCAACTTATGCTTTTTGGAAACTCAGAAGACTCTAGTTGTCTGGTATCTTAGCTCAGGTTTGTGACTAGTAGCCACCTTAGTTGAGCATGGTACAAATAAGCAGAAACCTGCTCAGATGGAGCACCTAAATACCAGAAGCTAAAACTTGAATAAAACCTTAACAAAATTCAAAAGGACCAATGAGGATGCTTATTCCAAGCCCTAGACTGGCCTCCCTTTACCAGTTCCCAGTCAAACACAAATCTCGCAAAAAAGTGCAGATAGGCCCCTTCCAATCCAAGATGGCCTGGAAAACTTGTTCAGAACAAACAAACCACTACAAACAGTTCCAGAAGCAGCAGGCCTGGATCTGGACTATCCTACAGCTACTAGCTACTCTATTTTTCAGTGGAAAACACTAGAGAATATTTAATACAGCAGAAAATAGCAGTGAGACACTGAGAAAACATTTAAAACAGCAGAAAATCATACAGGAATGTCTAAAGAATGATTTAAACAATTAACAGACCAGTTAATTAAGTACTGCTTGGTGGGAAAACCAGAGCAGGCAGAACAGATAGCTTTAAAACTATGAAAAATACCAATAACAAAGTAGTTATACCTGCTGGGTACAGGGGTGTCTGTGGATGAAAATGACTGTCTGTTTTCATTTGTTTATTATTCTGTATTTGCAAGACCAATGTGAATTGTGGAAGTAAGTTAAAATACTGCACTGTGGCTAAGGATTTGAAACAAAGTTGAAATCCACTACTGTGGCCACTATTTGTATCATAATCAGGCATTTGAGGTATAGATAGTTAACAGAGTGGCTATAACTACTTGGTGTGCAGTAGAAAGTGCAAGGATATTTAAAGCTGTAGTGCTGTCTGTAGATGAAAGTAACTTATGTTATTGTTGTTTGCACATTCTAAATAGTCAGTCTGACTTTTTATGACTAGTATGCATTTCCACAATGTAGGTTTGAATACCTTATTTAGCTACTTTGACTTTGTGTGAAATAAACATTAAATCTATTTCTGTGACCATTACTATTTATAACAATCAGACCTCTGAGGTGTGCACAGTCAGCAAAGTGGCTTTAACTTTTAGGTGGGGTTAGGAGGTGTCTGTAGGTGAAAGTAATTTATCATCTTGCCATTTGCTCATTTTAAATGTTCTCAAGGATTTGTATGTGCATTTGTATGAACTATGCTGCCATCCTTTGTAGTGGCTACTCTGTGTGAAGCTAACTTGAAATACAGTACTGTGGCTATTATTATGTTCACCACAATCAGATATTTGAGATGCGCAATATACAGTCAACAATGTGGCTATAATCCCTGCATGTTCATCGTGCATACAGCTGCAGTCATAACAGATGGGTTCTCCTGCCGTTAGGCGGGTCCTCGGTCGGGTGAATTCCAAAGTCTAGGTCCGGCGTCAGTTGTCGCTTCTTCCCTGATGTCAGGGGTATAAAGGAACCAGCCGACGCCATTTTCTTCAGTCTTTCTTGCCGCGCAGTGCCCGAAGCAGAAGCAGTTCACAAGTGCTGGTCGGCCAGCTCCTGGGATTACGAAAATTTGGAAACCAAAGTCTTCTTAAAAGCTAAGTACCCCGTTGGGGAAACTTTTCTTGCCTCAGACCGATGTCAGACAAAGTTAATAATTGTATTTCTTGTGGGAAGCAAATACCGCATAAGGATTTCCATTCCCTCTGTATACCTTGTTTAGGCCCAGACCACAACGTCTCGGTCTGTCGCTTTTGTGCTACATTCAACAAACGCACTATTAAGCATCGTGCGGAGTTCGCCCAGCATTATTTTGGGAAAACATTTAATTATACTATGTCGTCGGATACTCCGACTCCGGTTTTGTCTAAAAACGCAAAGACAAGGACCAACACACGAGGTCCGCGGCCTCTACCAACACCATGCCAAAGCCGACTACATGTGGTCTGGTTCTCAGCAAGGCGCCTACGCAGCTCCTGACAACCGACGACACTTCTTTGACAGTGTCTCCTCTGCCCGAAGTCGCAAGCTCCTCGGCCCACACCCCGACTACAGATACCGAAGCCACTCTTGGCGTTGAAACTCAGAATGTGGACAGGTCCACCTCCACTCAATGTGCCTTCAGACCTTCCTCTTCTTTCTCCATCAAGGCTTTCACAAAGTCTAAAGCAACCTTGCACTCTAAGAGACCAGCTACACAGGGCCCATCTCCAGGCCCCATGCCTAAGAAACAGATGCTTAAAATGGCTGAGGACTTAATTACTCTTATCAGAGGTTCTCAGCCCCCACCGGACAAAAGGCCCAGAGTGGAGGAATTTTCCCCCTCCTCTGATTAGGGCTCCATTATTTCAGAGCACTCTGATGATCAGGAACATTCTTACTCCCCTTTTGAAGACTCTAATGCAGAGGAATCCATCCCTTCTGTCTCCCCCCCAGAGGATTACTCATTTGGGGAAACTATGCATACTTTAAGGGAACACTTCCACTGGGAAGGCCAAGATTATTCAGATTCCAAGAAAAGGCTCAGGGAATTTCTCTTGCTACCTCAGCACTGGCCTCTGGCTATACCTCCTGTCTTGGACATCCTAGATGATGTTTACTCGGAGGCTTGCCTTAACCCGGACTCTCTACCTCCAGCTCCAGTTAAGCCGGACAAGTACTACAGGGTTCATGATTCACACCAATTTCTATACAAAAGCCATGCTGCTGACCCAGAAACCATCTCACAGGGCCCCAAGGGAGTTATGGCCTCCATTGCTAAAAATCCATTACCTTCCGAGAGAGACTCCAGATCCTTAGAAAGGTGGGGAAAAAAGGTATATACCAGGACTACCTTATCCATGAGGGCCTTAAACTGTCAGTTTCATATGCTAAAATACCAACAGTTTTTGTTATCACAATTGAAAAGTAAAATGTCACAACCTGAACAACCAGACTTGAAGGAGTTGCAGGATTTGATGCATAGTGCAGAACAAGTGGGTAAGCATACCTTACAATTTGGTTTTGATGCTCTAGAGGCCTCATGTAGAGCTGCTGTTACAGGATCAGTCATACGTAGGCATGCCTGGCTCAAGGAACAAGCCTTGCCTGATCATGTCAAAGCTAAATTACTAGACGCCCCTCTTCAAAAGGATGTACTATTTGGTGCTAATGCTGGGGAGGTGTTAAGGAAATGGAGGAAAAGGCTAAATCAATGCAAACTGTGAAAGAATTTCTACAGGTACAACCCCCACATTTTATTAGAAATTGGCCTTCCAAAAACTGGTATTTTCCTGCCATGGACAGACCCCAAAGAGGTAGATACAGGTGCCCGAGGGGCAGAGGACAAGCCCAAGGATCGTTTAGAGGCAGACAATGGCAAGCTCCTACACAAAGAGGTGGTGAGGACAACTCGCAATCTTTCAGAAAGCAAAGCCAATGACTTTCCCCTTTGCATGCAAACCAAGTCTCAAATGGCAGCCCCGTTAGGAGGAAAGCTGGCATTATTTTCAAAAAATTGGCATATTGTCACAAAGGACAAATGGATCCTGGACATTATAAACAGAGGCTACAAATTCCATTTTCACACCCTTCCAAAATGAGAGGCATGCCAGACCTGCCACACAATCAAAGGGCAGAGGCACAAAGGCAAATTACAGATCTCATAAACATGAAAGCTATTCAAGAGGTACCTACACACGAACAAGGTCAAGGTTTTTATTCCAGGCTATTTCTGGTGCTAAGGAAGGGAAAAGATTCGAGACCTATTTTGGACCTATCCATCCTAAACACATTTCTACTCGTACCAAAATTCAAGATGCTCACTCTACAGCAACTTCTTCCCATGCTGGGCAAGGAGTCCTGGCTGGTAACATTGGACCTCAAGGAGACATACCTGCATGTCCCAATCAGACAAAATTGCAGAAGGTACCTCAGATTTCTTGCAGGTTCAACCCATTATCAATTCTCTGCATTGCCCTTTGGCTTATCTACTGCCCAGAGTATTCACGAAATGCCTGGCATCAGTAATTGCCTACTGCAGACTTCAAGGGATACAAATATACCCCTATTTGGATGACTGCCTGATCCAAGCGGACAGCAAGCACATTCTTCTGAAACATCTGGCTTATGTAATAATGTTGTTGAACTCTCTGGGATACACAGTCAACAAAGGAAATCAAGGCTAATACCCTCTCGGAATATAATTTTCCTGGGTGCCAATTTGGACACAAACACCCAGATGGCCTACCTCATGCCAGAGAAGCAGGGCAACTAATTCAATACTTCAGAACACTAGCAAATTGCACCAGGCTGACTGCAAGGAAAATCCTGCAGGCTCTGGGATTCATGGCATCTTGCATCTTACTAATCCCATGTGCAAAGCTGCATATGAGGAAACTACAATGGTACCTAAAACATATGGTCTCAACACAGCCAAGTTTGGAAACAATAATACCACTAATTCCATGTCTGCAAAAGGAATTTCTGTGGTGGGCTCAAGCATGTCAAACAAACACTGGTCTTCCATTCAGCAAGCCTCAAGCAAATCAAGTCATCACAACAGACCTCTGACTACGCCTGGGGCACATGACAGATCGGTGCATTCAGGGTAAATGGTCCCAAAAAGAAAAGCACCTTCACATCAATCAAAAAGAAATGCTAGCAGGAATAAATGCTATTATAGCTTTCAAGGTCCTTCTACAACCAGGTCAACTATTGATAAGAATGGACAACACCACAGTTATGTGATACATAAACAAACAGGGAGGAACACATTCTTACCCCCTAGGCAGACTGGCCATGTCACTTTGGAACATGGCCATGGACTTACAAATGGAACTACAAGCACAGTACTTGCCAGGCAAGGAAAACATGTTGGCAGACAACCTAAGCAGGAATATGACAGATCCACACGAATGGAAATTGCATCCAAAAGTTTTTACAGAAATAATCCAAGAATGGGGAAGGCCAGACATAGATCTCATTGCCTCCCACAAAAATCATCAATTGACAAAATTCTGCTCAAGGATTTTCCATCCA
Organism: Protopterus annectens; assembly: GCF_019279795.1. Lineage (NCBI taxonomy): Eukaryota > Metazoa > Chordata > Ceratodontiformes > Protopteridae > Protopterus > Protopterus annectens. The sequence goes on along the minus strand of NC_056746.1, from coordinate 114,672,358 downwards.
AAGGCCTGGAGAGTGGATGCTCTCTCTTTTAGTTGGACATCAATGACAGTTTATGCCTTTCCACCTCTTCCTCTGCTGCCCAAAGTCCTATTGAAGACCAGAGCAGACAGACCAAAGATGATCCTCATTGCTGGCCCAAAGAAGTGGAGCGAAAAGGGCCCATCTCCAGGCCCCATGCCTAAGAAACAGATGCTTAAAATGGCTGAGGACTTAATTACTCTTATCAGAGGTTCTCAGCCCCCACGGACAAAGGCCCAGAGTGGAGGAATTTTCCCTCTCCTCTGATCAGGGCTCCATTATTTCAGAGCACTCTGATGATCAGGAACATTCTTAGTCCCCTTTTGAAGACTCTGATGCAGAGGAATCCATCCCTTCTGTCTCCCCCCCAGAGGATTACTCATTTGGGGAAACTATGCATACTTTAAGGGAACACTTCCACTGGGAAGGCCAAGATTATTCAGATTCCAAGAAAAGGCTCAGGGAATTTCTCTTGCTACCTCAGCACAGGCCTCTGGCTATACCTCCTGTCTTGGACATCCTAGATGATGTTTACTCGGAGGCTTGCCTTAACCCGGACTCTCTACCTCCAGCTCCAGTTAAGCCGGACAAGTACTACAGGGTTCATGATTCACACCAATTTCTATACAAAAGCCATGCTGCTGACCCAGAAACCATCTCACAGGGCCCCAAGGGAGTTATGGCCTCCATTGCTAAAAATCCATTACCTTCCGAGAGAGACTCCAGATCCTTAGAAAGGTGGGGAAAAAAGGTATATACCAGGACTACCTTATCCATGAGGGCCTTAAACTGTCAGTTTCATATGCTAAAATACCAATAGTTTTGTTATCACAATTGAAAAGTAAAATGTCACAACCTGAACAACCAGACTTGAAGGAGTTGCAGGATTTGATGCATAGTGCAGAACAAGTAGGTAAGCATACCTTACAATTTGGTTTTGATGCTCTAGAGGCCTCATGTAGAGCTGCTGTTACAGGATCAGTCATCGTGAGGCATGCCTGGCTCAAGGAACAAGCCTTGCCTGATCATGTCAAAGCTAAATTACTAGACGCCCCTCTTCAAAAGGATGTACTATTTAGTGCTAATGCTGAGGCGGTGTTAAGGAAATGGAGGAAAAGGCTAAATCAATGCAAACTGTGAAAGAATTTCTACAGGTACAACCCCCACGCTTTAGTAGAAATTGGCCTTCCAAAAACTGGTCTTTTCCTGCCACGGACAGACCCCAAAGAGGTAGTTACAGGCGCCCGAGGGGCAGAGGACAAGCCCAAGGATCATTTAGAGGCAGACAATGGCAAGCTCCTACACAAAGAGGTGGTGAGGACAACTCGCAATCTTTCAGAAAGCAAAGCCAATGACTTTCCCCTTTGCATGCCAACCAAGTCTCAAATGGCAGCCCCGTTAGGAGGAAAGCTGGCATTATTTTCAAAAAATTGGCATATTGTCACAAAGGACAAATGGATCCTGGACATTATAAACAGAGGCCACAAATTCCATTTTCACACCCTTCCAAAAATGAGAGGCATGCCAAACCTGCCACACAATCAAAGGGCAGAGGCACAAAGGCAAATTACAGATCTCATAAACATGAAAGCTATTCAAGAGGTACCTACACACGAACAAGGTCAAGGTTTTTATTCCAGGCTATTTCTGGTGCTAAGGAAGGGAAAAGATTCGAGACCTATTTTGGACCTATCCATCCTAAACACATTTCTACTCGTACCAAAATTCAAGATGCTCACTCTACAGCAACTTCTTCCCATGCTGGGCAAGGAGTCCTGGCTGGTAACATTGGACCTCAAGGAGACATACCTGCATGTCCCAATCAGACAAAATTGCAGAAGGTACCTCAGATTTCTTGCAGGTTCAACCCATTATCAATTCTCTGCATTGCCCTTTGGCTTATCTACTGCGCCCAGAGTATTCACGAAATGCCTGGCATCAGTAATTGCCTACTGCAGACTTCAAGGGATACAAATATACCCCTATTTGGATGACTGCCTGATCCAAGCGGACAGCAAGCACATTCTTCTGAAACATCTGGCTTATGTAATAATGTTGTTGAACTCTCTGGGATACACAGTCAACAAAAAGAAATCAAGGCTAATACCCTCTCGGAAGATAATTTTCCTGGGTGCCAATTTGGACACAAACACCCAGATGGCCTACCTCATGCCAGAGAAGCAGGGGCAACTAATTCAATACTTCAGAACACTAGCAAATTGCACCAGGCTGACTGCAAGGAAAATCCTGCAGGCTCTGGGATTCATGGCATCTTGCATCTTACTAATCCCATGTGCAAAGCTGCATATGAGGAAACTACAATGGTACCTAAAAAACATATGGTCTCAACACAGCCAAGTTTGGAAACAATAATACCACTAATTCCATGTCTGCAAAAGGAATTTCTGTGGTGGGCTCAAGCATGTCAAACAAACACTGGTCTTCCATTCAGCAAGCCTCAAGCAAATCAAGTCATCACAACAGACGCCTCTGACTACGCCTGGGGGGCGCACATGACAGATCGGTGCATTCAGGGTAAATGGTCCCAAAAAGAAAAGCACCTTCACATCAATCAAAAAGAAATGCTAGCAGGAATAAATGCTATTATAGCTTTCAAGGTCCTTCTACAACCAGGTCAACTATTGATAAGAATGGACAACACCACAGTTATGTGATACATAAACAAACAGGGAGGAACACATTCTTACCCCCTAGGCAGACTGGCCATGTCACTTTGGAACATGGCCATGGACTTACAAATGGAACTACAAGCACAGTACTTGCCAGGCAAGGAAAACATGTTGGCAGACAACCTAAGCAGGAATATGACAGATCCACACGAATGGAAATTGCATCCAAAAGTTTTTACAGAAATAATCCAAGAATGGGGAAGGCCAGACATAGATCTCATTGCCTCCCACAAAAATCATCAATTGACAAAATTCTGCTCAAGGATTTTCCATCCAAAGGCCTGGAGAGTGGATGCTCTCTCTTTTAGTTGGACATCAATGACAGTTTATGCCTTTCCACCTCTTCCTCTGCTGCCCAAAGTCCTATTGAAGACCAGAGCAGACAGACCAAAGATGATCCTCATTGCTCTGGACTGGCCAAGGCAACACTGGTACCCACTCCTGAGGAGCCTGACTCATTCCCCTCCATGGACCCTGCCTAAATGCCTCTTCTTCTGACTCAACACAGCTTCAAAACTCTTCACAGTCAGCTAAAAACACTCAATCTAGCCGCATGGAAGATTCCTTAGCATCACAGCAGGCCCTACTCTCCAAGGAGGTGCAGGATGTCATTTTGGAGGCCATAAGGCCATCAACTAGAAAAGCTTACTCCACAAAATGGAAACGTTTTTGTCTCTGGAATGAGAAAAAGGGCCAGGATCCTAGAAAACTGAATTTACCTCGAATACTACAATATTTGGCTGAACTGTTAAGCAGTGGACTTTCTTTCTCCTCCATCAAAATCCATGCCTCAGCCATTTCTGCAGAATACAACACTGATCCACCTTTATTCTCTCACCCTCTCTTAAGACAGTTCCTCAGAGGGGCTAAGAATTTAAGACCTCCAAGGAAACAACCAATACCTGCTTGGGATCTTAATTTCATTCTGGAAAACCTGACCTTGCCTCTCTTTGAGCCAGCTGCCTCATCAGATTTGCAATATTTGTCCTGGAAAACAGCTTTCCGTCTGGCTATCACCTCAGCTCGTAGAGTTTCAGAACTACAGGCTCTCATGGCTGTCCAGCCTTTTATCATCTTCCATCAGGACAGAGTTTCCTTACGAACCAACCCGTCCTTTATGCCTAAAGTGGTATCCAGGGTAGCTTTAAATCAGGCCATACATTTACCTACTTTTTATCCTAATCCTCAAAACAAAGGGGAGAGATTACTACATTCCTTGGACATCCACAGACAACTGCGTTATTATTTGGACAGAACAAAGCCTTTCAGAAAATCAGAACAGCTCTTTGTGGCCTATGCAGTAGGAGCTCAAGGAAAGCCAATTTCCAAACAGACAATCTCAAAATGGATAGCCCACTGCATACGCTTTTGATATTCCTTTCATGGCAAAACTGTACCTACAGGCATTGGAACTCATTCCACCAGGGCCACAGCCACCTCTGCAGCCTTCCTCAGAGGAGTTCCTACCAAGGATATTTTGGAAGCAGCCACTTTGAGGTCTGTGCATACCTTCTCCAAGCACTACAACCTACCATTATACTCCAAATCTAGAGCAGGCTTTGCCACTGCAGTCTTGCAGGGCATTTTGGCTCCTCCTAGTTCCACCTAGTGCCTACCACCCCTTTCTTAGCTTTGGGATTCTACCCATCTGTTATGACTGCAGCTGTATGCACTATGAACATAGTACAGTTTTGTACCTACCATAAATGTAGATGTTCGAGTGCTAATACAGCTGCAGTCCAGGTTTCCCTCCCTCCTTCCCCTCTTGGGACAGGCCTATAGGCTAACACATCCTCATACAACCTGATTGGGGTATTCATTTATGATCTATTTGCTTGCAACTACTGTATTTTGATTATATTGCACTGCATTATTACACAAATTTATGTATTGCCTTCCTTCTGGGGGCACCTGACATCTGGGGCAAGAAAAACTGAAGAAAATGGCATTGGCTGGTTCCTTTATACCTCTGTCACACTGACGTCAGGGAAGAAGTGACGACAACCGACGCCGGACCTAGACTTTGGAATTCGGCCGACCGAGGACCCGCCTGATGGCAGGAGAACCCATCTGTTATGACTGCAGCTGTATTAGCACTCGAACATCTACATTTATGGTAGGTACAAAACTGTACTTTATGAGGGCTGCCAATGGGTGAAAATGAATGATCTTGCTGCGGTGATCAAGTTAAACAACCTTCTGGCTTTGCAGGACTAGTGTTCATTTGTGTAAAGCAAGTTGGAATACTTTATTATGTTAATTTTTATCAGAATCAGACATCTAATATGTGCAAAGTGAATAAACTGGATGTTCATCGTGCATACAGCTGCAGTCATAACAGATGGGTTCTCCTGCCGTCAGGTGGGTCCTCAGTCGGCCGAATTCCAAAGTCTAGGTCCGGCGTCAGTTGTCGTCGCTTCTTCCCTGATGTCAGTGCGACAAGGGTATAAAAGAACCAGCCAATGCCATTTTCTTCAGTCTTTCTTGCCGCGCGGTGCCCGAAGCAGAAGCAGTTCGCAAGTGCCGGTCGGGCAACTCCTGAGATTACGAAAAATTTGGAAAACCGAAGTCTTCTTAAAAGCTAAGTACCCCATTGGGGAAACTTTTCTTGCCTCAGACCGATGTAAGACAAAGTTAATAATTGTATTTCTTGTGGGAAGCAAATACCGCATAAGGATTTCCATTCCCTCTGTATACCTTGTTTAGGCCCAGACCACGACGTCTCAGTCTGTCACTGTTGTGCTACATTCAACAAACGCACTATTAAGCGTCGGGCGGAGTTTGCCCAGCATTATTTTGGGAAAGCATTTAACTATACCATGAAGTCGAATACTCCGACACCGGTTTTGTCTAAAAAATGCAAAGACAAGGACCGACACTCGAGGTCCGCGGCCTCTACCGACACCATGCCAAAGCCGACTACATGTGGTCTGGTTCTCAGTGAGGTGCCTACGCAGCCCCTGACTACTGACAATACATCTTTGGCGGTGTCTCCTGTACCCGAGGACGCAGGCTCCTCGGCCCACACCCCGACTACAGATACCGAAGCCACTCTTGGCGTTGAAACACAGAATGTGGACAGGTCCACCTCCACTCAAGGTGTCTTCAGACCTTCCTCTTCTTTCTCCATCAAGGCTTTCACCAAGTCTAAAGTAACTATGCACCCTAAGAGACCAGTTACACAGGGCCCATCTCCAGGCTCCATGTCTAAGAGACAGATGCTTAAAATGGCTGAGGATTTAATTACTCTAATCAGAGGTTCTCAGCCACCTCCGGACAAAAGGCCCAGAGTGGAGGAAGATTCCCCCTCCTCTGATCAGGGATCCATTATTTCAGACCACTCTGATGATCAGGAACAGGCTTACTCCCCTTTTGAAGACTCTGATGCAGAGGAGTCTATTCCTTCTGTATCCCCCCCTGAGGATTTCTCATTTGGGGAAACTTTGCATACCTTAAGGGAACACTTCCACTGGGAAGGCCAGGATTATTCAGATTCCAAGAAAAGGCTCAGGGAATTTCTTTTGTTACCCCAGCACAGGCCTCTGGCTATACCTCCTGTCTTGGACATCCTAGATGATGTTTACTCGGAGGCCTGCCTTAACCCGGACTCTCTACCTCCAACTTCAGTTAAGCCTGACAGGTATCACAGGGTTCCTGACTCACTCCAATTTCTTTACAAAAGCCATGCTGCTGACCTAGAAACCATCTCACAGGGACCCAAGGGAGTTAAGGCTTCCATTGCCAAAAATCCATTGCCTTCCGAGAGAGATTCCAGATCCTTAGAAAGGTGGGGAAAAAAGGTATATACCTCGTCTACCTTAACCATGAGGGCCTTAAACTGTCAGTTTCATATGCTAAAATACCAACAGTTTCTGTTATCTCAATTGAAAAGTAAGATGTCACAACCTGAACAACCAGACTTGAAGGAGTTGCAGGATTTGATGCATAGTGCAGAACAAGTGGGTAAACATACCTTACAATGTGGTTTTGATGCTCTAGAGGCCTCATGTAGAGCTGCTGTTACAGGCTCAGTCATACGCAGGCAAGCTTGGCTCAAGGAACAAACCTTGCCTGATCATGTCAAAGCTAAATTATTAGACGCACCCCTTCAAAAGGATGTACTATTTGGGGCAAATGCTGAGGAAGTATTACGAAAAATGGAGGAAAAAGCTAAATCAATGCAAACTGTGAAAGAATTTCTGCAGGTTCAACCACCATGTTTTAGTAGAAATTGGCCTTCCAAAAACTTGTCCTTTCCTGCCATGGACAGACCCCAAAGAGGCAGATACAGACACCAGAGGGGCAGAGGACAACCACAAGGATCGTACAGAGGCAGACAATGGCAAGCTCCTACACAAAGAGGTGGTGAGGACAATTCACAATCTTTCAGAAAGCAAACCCAATGACTTTCCCCTTTGCAGGCCAACCAGGTCTCAAATGGCAGCCCCCTTAGGAGGAAAGCTGGCACTATTCTCAAAAAATTGGCATGTTGTTACAAAGGACAAATGGATCCTGGACATTATAAACAGAGGCTACAAATTCCACTTTCATACCCTTCCAAAAATGAGAGGCATGCCAAAACTGCCACACAATCAAAGGGCAGAGGCACAAAAGCAAATTTCAGATCTTATAAACATGAAAGCTATTCAAGAGGTACCTACACACGAACAAGGTCAAGGTTTTTATTCCAGGCTATTTCTGGTGCCAAGGAAGGGAAAAGATTGGAGACCTATTTTGGATCTTTCCATCCTAAACACATTCCTACTCGTACCAAAATTCAAGATGCTCACTCTACAGCAACTTCTTCCCATGCTGGGCAAGGAGTCTTGGCTGGTAACATTGGACCTCAAGGAGGCATACCTGCATGTCCCAATCAGACAAGATTGCAGAAGATACCTCAGATTTCTTGCAGGTTCAACCCATTATCAATTCTCTGCATTGCCCTTTGGCTTATCTACTGTACCCAGAGTATTCACGAAATGCCTGGCATCAGTAATTGCCTACTGCAGACTTCAAGGGATACAAATATACCCTTATTTGGACGACTACCTGATCCAAGCAGACAGCAGGCACATTCTTCTGAAACATCTGGCTTATGTAATAATGTTATTAAACTCTCTGGGATACACAGTCAACAAAGAGAAATCAAGGCTAATACCCTCTCGAAATATAATTTTCCTGGGTGCCAATTTGGACACAAACACCCAGATGGCCTACCTCACGCCAGAGAAGCAGGGGCAACTAATTCAATATTTCAAAACACTAGCAAATTGCACGAGGCTGACTGCAAGGAAAATCCTGCAGGCTCTGGGGTTCATGGCATCTTGCATCTTACTAATCCCATGTGCAAAGCTGCATATGAGAAAACTACAATGGTACCTAAAAAACATATGGTCTCAACACAGCCACAGTTTGGAAACAATAATCCCACTACTTCCATGTCTGCAAAAGGAATTTCTGTGGTGGGCTCAAGCATGTCAAGCAAACACAGGTCTTCCATTCAGCAAGCCTCAAGCAAATCAAGTCATCACAACAGACGCCTCGGACTAAGCCTGGGGGGCGCACATGACAGACAGACAGATGCATTCAGGGCAAATGGTCCCAAAAAGAAAAGCACCTTCACATCAATCAAAAAGAAATGCTAGCAGTAATAAATGCTATTATAGCTTTCAAGGACCTTCTACAACCAGGTCAACTATTGATAAGAACGGACAACACCACAGTTATGTGGTACATAAACAAGCAGGGAGGAACACATTCCTATCCCCTATGCAGACTGGCCATGTCCCTTTGGAACATGGCCATGGACTTACAAATGGAACTACAAGCACAGTACTTGCCAGGCAAGTAAAACACGCTGGCAGACAACCTAAGCAGGAATATGACAGATCCACACGAATGGATGTTGCATCCAAAAGTTTTTACAGAAATAATCCAAGAATGGGGAAGGTCAGACATAGGTCTCTTTGCCTCCCACAAAAATCATCAATTGACAAAATTCTGCTCGAGGACCTTCCACCCAAAGGCCTGGAGAGTGGACGCTCTCTCTTTCAGCTGGACATCAATGACAGTTTATGCCTTCCCTCCTCTTCCTCTGCTGCCCAACGTCCTATTGAAGACCAGAGCAGACAGACCAAAGATGATCCTCATTGCTCCGGACTGGCCAAGGCAACACTGGTACCCACTCCTGAGGAGCCTGACTCATTCCCCTCCATGGACCCTGCCTCTAATGCCTCTTCTTCTGACTCAGCACAGCTTCAAAACTCTTCACAGTCAGCTAAAAACACTCAATCTAGCCACATGGAAGATTCCTTAGCATCACAGCAGGCCCTACTCTCCAAGGAGGTGCAGGATGTCATTTTGGAGGCCAGAAGGCCATCAACTAGAAAAGCTTACTCCGCAAAATGGAAACATTTTTGTGTCTGGAATGAGAAAAAGGGCCAGAACCCTGGAAAACTGAATTTACCTCAAATACTACAATATTTGGCTGAACTACTAAGCAGTGGACTTTCGTTCTCCTCCATCATAATCCATGCCTCAGCCATTTCTGCAGAATACAACACTGATCCTCCTTTATTCTCTCACCTTCTTTTAAGACAGTTCCTCAGAGGGGCTAAGAATTTAAGACCTCCAAGGAAACAACCAATACCTGCTTGGGATCTTAATTTCATTCTGGAAAACCTGACCTTGCCTCCCTTTGAGCCAGCTGCTTCATCAGATTTGCAATATTTGTCCTGGAAAACAGCTTTCCTTCTGGCTTTCACTTCAGCTCATAGAGTTTCAGAACTACAGGCCCTCATGGCTGTCCAGCCTTTTATCATCTTCCATCAGGACAGAGTTTCATTACGAACCAACCCGTCCTTTATGCCTAAAGTGGTATCCAGGGTAGCATTAAATCAGGCCATACATTTACCTACTTTTTATCCCAGTCTTCAAAACAAAGGGGAGAGATTACTACATTCCTTGGACATCCACAGGCAACTGTGTTATTATTTGGACAGAACAAAGCCTTTCAGAAAATCAGAACAGCTCTTTGTGGCCTATGCGGTAGGAGCTCCAGGAAAGCCAATTTCCAAGCAAACAATCTCAAAATGGATAGCCCACTGCATACGCTTTTGCTATTCCTTTCATGGCAAAACTGTTCCTACAGGCATTAGAACTCATTCCACCAGGGCCACAGCCACCTCTGCAGCCTTCCTCAGAGGAGTTCCTACCAAGGATATTTTAGAAGCAGCCACTTGGAGTTCTGTGCATACCTTCTCCAAACACTACAACCTACCATTCTACTCCAAATCTAGAGCAGGCTTTGCCACTGCAGTCTTGCAGGGCATTTTGGCTCCTCCTAGTACCACCTAGTGCCTACCACCCCTTTCTTAGCTTTGGGATTCTACCCATCTGTTATGACTGCAGCTGTATGCACGATGAACATAGTACAGTTTTGTACCTACCATAAATGTAGATGTTCGAGTGCTAATACAGCTGCAGTCCAGGTTTCCCTCCCTCCTTCCCCTCTAGGGGTATTCTTTTATGATGTATTTGCTTGCAACTACTGTTTTTTGATTATATTGCATTGCATTATTACATAATTTTATGTGTTGCCTTCCTTCTGGGGGCACCTGACATCTGGGGCAAGAAAAACTGAAGAAAATGGTGTCGGCTGGTTCTTTTATACTCCTGTCACACTGACGTCAAGGAAGAAGTGACGACAACCGACGCCGGACCTAGACTTTGGAATTCGGCCGACCGAGGACCCGCCTGACGGCAGGAGAACCCATCTGTTATGACTGCAGCTGTATTAGCACTCGAACATCTACATTTATGGTAGGTACAAAACTGTACTTTATGGCTGCTGAGCATGGGCATTGGTGGATTATAAAGACAACAATGCAGGTTGTCTTTTACAGTTGAAACATTTTGAAATTTGCAGTTTTGTTAATATTGGTTAGTAAATTATTTTTCACTCCTTTCTGGGCAATGTTCAAGAGTACTCATATTTATAACATATTCAAACTCTGATTTATTAAAAAGTATATCTAATTTAAAGCAATATGACAGATTAGTATACATGTCAATTAATAAAGAAGATAAATCCAAAAGAAGACATGCATTTATAGATAGTCTAAAAAGGTGCATGGGGGCTCACGATTGAAAACCAGAACCCAGGTTGCTATAAACATAGAGGTTATTGCTGTAAAAGAAGAAAAAAGGATGAGAGAATAAAGCCAGGCTGAAACCCATGACATTCTTCTCAGATGATTGTATATTTATTAAAATGGCTCTGTAAATCAAGGAGGAAGAGTAGATATGAGATCATACTTTGATACTTTTAAATGTTTTGTTGATGATGAATAGACATAAAAGTGATATTTTTCAATGATGTGGAAAAAGTACAGGTGGAAATCATGTAAGCTAATAGTGTTTTAGTTATAGTAAACTCAGAAATTGTGGAAAACTGTCCATCAGCAGTAGGTTTACCATCTAATAATGAGTTTAATGATACAGAAATAATTTGTGAAGTAAAACAATAATATCAAAAAATATAAATAAAACGAATAAAGATGAAAAAATTCAGCAAGACTTCAGTGACTTTAATAGGCTTAGAAAAAACAGAACCATTATGTTTAAAGCAATGTGAGAATTATGATAATGCCTACAATGAAGAAGGCTCCTTTTAAAATTATTCTGGGCCAGAGAATAAAGAAGGCTTTTTTTGTGTCAAAAATATATATCTTCTCTGACCTTGCCAAGTTTCTTACACTGATTACAGACAATAAGATAAATATAGTGGTCAATTGTCCCCCTATCACTGAATTAGCTTTTGAGCCTTTATCCAAGAAAAAGAACCATAATGAAGTGTTTTTGATAGACATGCAAGTAAAGTTCTGAGATGTAATAAAAGGCCGATATTATTATGTTATGTTATGCTAGGATTTTTGTGATAGCTGTTGTGACTAGACTGTATATGAAAAGGGCCCATGTGGTCAGTCCCCTTACCTGCTCGAACTAATCTGCAGAAGATAGTCACAATGACAGAATAAAAATGCTAACAAAAGATCACTCACTAACTAAAAATGCCAGCTACAGATGACAGTTACAATTTGAAATAAAAATACATTTAAAAGTAAGCAGGAACAGTAATTTACTGTTCTCTAAAAATGAGATTTTGTTTTCATGAGATGAAACCTGAGAATTATACCCATAAATGTTAAATGTTTCTGATTCGTATCATGACTTCAGTATAATATTTACTGCATGTGTACACAGTTATTAAAGCACTGTAACAATGTTATAAGTGATAAATATGAGAAGTACATGTTGTAGTGAATGAATATACTCTGGCATAAAATGCAAATCCCATGAAAAGTCTGTTTTTCTAATACTTGAAAAATACTGATTTAGGATTTACTGCCATTTTCCTCAGAAAAAATAGAAACTTAGTGACCTTGATGGTAACATAATTGTTTAATGTTTAATTCTTTTATTGGAAAGGGTTACGAGTAGAAGGACGCCTGTGACTTTAACAAGTTATGATGACATAAAACTGGAAAACCTGTTAAACCTAATCATGAAAGTTTAGTTACTTTCACAAGTTAAAAGATAAGGTTAAGTAGATCCATCTCTTAACACTCTCTTAATCCCTTAGGTGTACGGCATAGTCTACTGGAATTGCTGTCTAATTACATATAGTCTGTTAATGTGCTTAAAACAGGAAAAGGCACAGGCAATTGTGGTGCTAAGTGTGCTGCCTCTTATGGAATCAGTTGTAGTCACCGCCTATCTGCTACTAAAGGCGCTGTTTATCTTAATATGTTGCAGTTCATTTGAGGTCTAAAATGGCTTCAGCTGATGGCCATCCTGCAAAACTTTTCCCCAAGGGGATGCTGAGGCTGGTTGTGCTGGTACATGCTTCACTCAAAGCTAATGTGTATTATCATATTTATTAGTCATGTCAACTGTAACTTGCATGGATTTGCCTGGTTCTGTATCTCAGTCATGTGTCATGTATTAGCATATTTGTTAGTCCTGTCAACTGTAGTTTGCATGGATTAGTATGGTCCTGTATCTCTGTCATTGTGCCATGAGATCATCTCTTATAATCCTTGTAAAGTAATTTATTGACCAGTGTGAAATAACTTAACCCAAGACTATAGACAGAGAGGCCAATGTGGTGCGGATGGGTCACTTTGGGTTCGATCTTCTTTTGGCTTTTCCCAGTTGGGGGTCGCCAGAGCAGAACTCCAGTCCGCTAATGATTGGCAGTAGATTTTTTACGGTGCCGAGTTGCCAGCCCGACGCCCAACCTTCAACGAAGGCATGCCCATTCATGCATGTCTTTCGAACGCCTCTATGCTTTATGCAAAACAGCAATCAGAATGGGCTTCCTTTATTTGCACTTCTAAATAAACAAAAAAAAAACTGCAATAGAAGCTTAATGCAGAACTGTTAATGAAAAAGTCTTGGACAGGGATTTTGAACTGATTTCTTTCCTTCAGTATTGCATATGACTTACGCAATCCTTAGTTTTCATTTTCTACTGGTTTTTAAAGTTTTTTTTATTTTAAATGGATAGCACTAATAAACTGTCCGCTTCTTTAGCAGTGCTCTAACCTTGTGATTGTTTTTTCTGTTGGTACCCTTCTAAAATACTTGCTGCCCCAGGATAAGGAAACATATTTAAAATATTATGTATACTTTCTTTCTTGTTTCAAATCATTAATGCATTTACAAAGAAAATATACAAAAGTGCTGTGAAGTCAGCAATATGTGTGTTTCCTGTGGGAGAAAACTTTGTGTAACCTTGTGACCTTTCTCTGTGTTTGTAAGGGGATGAAAGGAAAAGAAAAAAAGTATGAAACGTAATTCAAATATAAAGTGTACATTTTTGCAATTAAAGGACCATTTTTAAGTCTTGAAAGAATTTGACTCAGAAAGCCAAAGTCTATCGAAATGGAGTTGAGAGACTCTTCGAAGTTGTGCAGACCACATCTGAACAAAATATACTTAATGTACAGATTCATCAGCATGTAATATGAAAGAACCAGTTTTTATGTGTGTGAAAAAGAACTGATGTAATGTGATATAACTGCCACTGTCTTTGTGGGAGCAGAAATGACATCTATCTGTCTGTCTGTCTATCTATCTATCTATACATAACACATAGAGACACATGCATGCATATCAATATATATATATATATATATATATATATATATATATATATAGAGAGAGAGAGAGAGGGAGAGAGTTGAAGCTATTGTAAAGGCAGTTTTGCTGGAGACCTTGAAATGTAGAACTCCATGCACATTAGCTGTGAAAATGTGCATCTTCCTGAATATTTTAGTAACTTAACATAGCTGAGGGTTTAGTACTCAATAAAGTAGAGACAGCTAGGGTATTTGTCTAGCTGAGTCCGTTTTACATATTCTGTTCTGTGTGCAGATTATTTCCCTCTCCAGCTTTAGTATGTATCAGCACTCTCTTATATATTGTATAAGTATTTTCTACTTATTTACTTTTGTATTGTAGATGGTAAGTATTTATATATTTAATGATCTATTATTTGTTATCTGATGACAGAGTATCATAGATTGTTAAGTTAGTCTCTGCCTCTCTTTGGCCAGATCACTTTACAAATTACATTTTTGACATTATTATTATATATGGCCATTAATCATTGGACTGAGTATGTCCAGCCCAATATTCTACAGTTTTGGCAGTACTATCTTGCCAGGAAGAAAGCTGTGGGGAACTGAAAACTTTAACAGCATTCCATAGAAATTACATCGTTTTGTGTGTGTGTGTGTGTGTGTGTGTGTGTGTGTGTGTGTGTGTGTGTGTGTGTGTGTGTGTGTGTGTGTGTGTGTGTGTGTGTGTGTGTGTGTGTGAGTGTGTGTGTGTGTGTGTGTGTGTGTGTGTGTGTGTGTGTGTGTGTGTGTGTGCGTGTGTGTGTGTGTGTGTGTGTGTGTGTGTGTGTGTGTGTGTGTGTGTGCGTGTGTGCGTGTGTGTGTGTGTGTGTGTGTGTGTGTGTGTGTGTGTGTGTGTGTGTGTGTGTGTGTATATATGTGTGTGTGTGTGTGTATGTGTGTGTGTGTGTGTGTGTGTGTGTGTGTGTGTGTGTGTGTGTGTGTGTGTGTGTGTGTGTGTGTGTGTGTGTGTGTGTGTGTGTGTGTGTGTGTGTGTGTGTGTGTGTGTGTGTGTGTGTGTGTGTATAACATTAGTTTGAAAGGCCATTTTCTTTTTCGTCTGTAAGGGGACCACTGGAAGACAGTGGTTCAGAGATAAAGTATTGAGAAAAGAGCCATAAGTGCTAGGTGAAAGACTTTGCCCTGTAAATGGCCAGTGTAGAGTCCTAGATCGGGTGTGAGTGGTGAAAGCCCATCCCTAGGGTACAGTACATATTCCTTCAGAGGCCAGGATGCAGATTGTGTTATTAGATCACATTTGTTCACACTTCCCTTGAACGTTAACCTGTCAGGTATCAGTATTTTGACTCAGCAGACCACCGCTTGGTGTCAGCAGGCCTAGTTGTTACAGTGGATTAGATAGCCCTGTCTTTCACATACCCTGGTGCTACCATAGCTGGCAGTGATAAAATTCACACCTCAAGAGAGGCAGGATGGTCATCACAGATTAGTGACGGTGGGAGCCTTCTTTCACAATACCATTCTGTTAAAAAACAGTTTACAGCGGAAAGCATAGAAATTTACAGTGCAATATTTTAATCCTTTTGCAAAAAAAAAACTTTATAAAGTCTATTGCTGCAGTCCCATTATGTTTGAAATTTACAGAACTAAGAAAAGGCTTCAGAAGTGCAGAGAGTGTTAACCTATTTTGTGAGATTAATTTGCCATTGGTAATGGTAGTTGTTTTATGTTTTTATCTTAGTCAGGATGAAACAGTGGCACTTTTGAGTTGAAGTACAGCAAATTTATGGGTAAATGCGGGACTCATGTACAAAAGACATGTCTACCTGGTGTGCTTTTGTCAGAGATATGATGTATACAATCAATTTCTCAGAAGTACTGTGATGAGTAACTTCTCCTTACATTATAATTCTACAGACAGAAAGCCGTGCGTGCGTGTGTGTGTGTGTGTGTGTGTGTGTGTGTGTGTGTCACGTGCGTGTGTGTGTGTGTGTGTGTGTGTGTGTGTGTGTGTGTGTGTGTGTGTGTGTGTGTGTGTGTGTGAGATTTCACTTTATGCCAGCTGTTCATGTTTTGCTAAGGCTTTTGGCTTGGCCATCATGGCTTGTTTGGTGTAACATTTTTCTAGCTATTGTTATCTTAGTTGGTTAGCGTGCACCTGTATTTAACTTGCTGTCTGAGCTGGGCCTTTCTTCTTAAAAAGTCTTCAAATGGCAAACTGCTGTCACCTTTCATGTACATTCTTTACAATATCTGAATGTCACAATCAGCATTACATTTGGCTATAAAGTTCTTCAGAATTTCGGCTACATCATTAAGGCACTGTGAAGGAGAAGTTATGGACTTTTGTTACAACCTTGAGATCTGGGTACGAATCCAGTCCATGTTTATAAGTATTTCTTGTTGTGTTTCACCTTGAGTACATAAGTCTGTTGTCTTTCTTTGTTGCCCACCCTTAAAAAGTAACTATTTCTGTCATATATAGTTATATAAATAAAACAAATAATTTATTCTGACAGAAGACCAATTATGTTGATTTGAAACAAGAGCCAAAATAAAAATGAGTGGCACAATGGTCTCAGGTTTAACACACCTGTCTCACAGCAGGTGTGTTACCTGTCCTTTTCCTGGTTAGGGTGCCTGCCTTCTGCATGGAGATTGCATATCCTCCCTCTGCTTTTTTGGCAGGGTCGGCTGTTTCTTCCCATGACTAAAAGGTTTGTGGTCTGGTGATGCCTCAGGTTTGTGGTCTGGTGATGCCCAAACTGTTCGTAGGTGTACATTTGGTATCTGCATGAGTACTTTAGTATTTTCGGCTTCAGAGTGGCATGCCATCTAGAGCTGATTCCCATTCTACATATGCTAGCTTTCTGAGACAGGATATGGATTCACTTGACTATAAAGTAGATAGGGTATTATAGCAATAACCAACAACGTTTAATCATGAGAGCAAAGTCTGAGTGATTAAACAAAGCCAACAATGGGTAAATCTTCAATATGCCACACCACGGAGTCAGTTATTGCTGTTATACAACGACTTAAGAAAAAAATGACTTAGTTTTCTTAAATAATGTCTTTGTTATGATGGCTCTGTGGTGTTCTTTCTCTTTCCTCGGATATCCCACTGCTTTTTCTGATGTACTGCTCATGCATATGCGACTTTCCTTCCCACGCTTATGCGGCATATCAGTGCTGTGTGATGGCTGCTGTGTACAGGAAGCAATGGAGAAAGGAAAATCTCTGTTTGTTTATTTTTAAATAAAAAAATGATACTGGGGGACTTTGAAGGTACAAGAGAGACAGGTCATAGAAAATAAAAGGATAATCAAGTACTTTTTTTTAGTTTTGCACAAACCACATTAGATGCACACACTACATTACATCACACTACATTAGATACACACACTATATTAAATCACACTACATTAGATACACACACACTACATTAAATCACACTACATTAGATACACACACTACATTAAATCACACTACATTAGATACACACTACATTAAATCACACTACATTAGATACACACACTACATTAAATCACACTACATTAGATACACACTACATTAAATCACACTACATTAGATACACGCACTACATTAAATCACACTACATTAGATACACACACTACATTAAATCACACTACATTAGATACACACACTACATTAAATCACACTACATTAGATGCACACACTACATTACATCACACTACATTAGATACACACACTATATTAAATCACACTACATTAGATACACACACTACATTAAATCACACTACATTAGATGCACACACTACATTACATCACACTACATTAGATACACACACTATATTAAATCACACTACATTAGATACACGCACTACATTAAATCACACTACATTAGATACACACACTACATTAAATCACACTACATTAGATACACACACTACATTAAATCACACTGCATTAGATACACACACTACATTAAATCATACTACATTAGATGCACACACTACATTACATCACACTACATTAGATACACACACTATATTATATCACACTACATTAGATACACACACTATATTAAATCACACTACATTAGATACACACACTATATTAAATCACACTACATTAGATACACACACTACATTAAATCACACTACATTAGGTACACACACTACATTAAATCACACTACATTAGATACACACACTACATTAAATTACACTACATTAGATGCACAAACTACATTGCATCACACTACATTAGATACACACACTATATTAAATCACACTACATTAGATACACACACTACATTAAATCACACTACATTAGATACACACACTATATTAAATCACACTACATTAGATACACACACTACATTAAATCACACTACATTAGATACTCACTACATTAAATCACACTACATTAGATACACGCACTACATTAAATCACACTACATTAGATACACACACTACATTAAATCACACTACATTAGATGCACACACTACATTACATCACATTACATTAGATACACACACTATATTAAATCACACTACATTAGATACACACACTACATTAAATCACACTACATTAGATACACACACTATATTAAATCACACTACATTAGATACACACACTACATTAAATCACACTACATTAGATACACATTACATTAAATCACACTACATTAGATACACACTAAATTAAATCACACTACATTAGATACACACTACATTAAATCACACTACATTAGATACACACACTACATTAAATCACACTACATTAGATACACACACTACATTAAATCACACTACATTAAATACACACTACATTAAATCACATTACATTAGATACACACACTACATTAAATCACACTACATTAGATACACACACTACATTAAATCACACTACATTAGATACACACTACATTAAATCACACTACATTAGATACACACACTACATTAAATCACACTACATTAGATACACACATTACATTAAATCACACTACATTAGATACACACTACATTAAATCACACTACATTAGATACACACTACATTAAATCACACTACATTAGATACACACACTACATTAAATCACACTACATTAGATACACACACTACATTAAATCACACTACATTAGATGCACACTACATTAAATCACACTACATTAGATACACACACTACATTAAATCACACTACATTAGATGCACACTACATTAAATCACACTACATTAGATACACACACTAACTGCGGTGATGGTGCTGTGGTAGCATTGTTGCCTCACAGTAAGACATTGTCCTGTTCGATTGTAAGCTAAAGCGTCTTCTGTGTGGAGACATGCGTGAATGGGTGTACCTTCGATGAAGGTTGTGCATCAGAGCTGGCAACTTGGCACGTAAAAATCTACTGCCAATCATTAGCGGACCGGAGTTCCGCTGTGGCAACCCCTAACCGGGAAAAACTGAAAGACACAACAACAACCTGATTGTTCTTTTATTTTTATCTACCCATCTCTCTCATTGGTTTTATGTCTCTGGTTTTGTAAGTTTATTATTATTTTTTTTAAGTGAAAGCAAAGTGAAATTTTTATAGCATATATTAATGGAAGTAAGTCCAGATGACCAGACCTTTTTTCATTGGTACATGCTCAGATTCACAATGGACACACTGGTTGGGCTGACCAATCAGCATGCTACTTTTTGAATGTTAATGGCCAGTCATTGTATAATAAAAATGGATGGATTGTGTGAAGGCTGCCAGCCCAACTAGCTGGAATTTTGTAAATAATTATATTTTTTTCTGAGTAGTAATATGATTTGTATGTTTGTCTTACAAATGTAAGAAAACTATATATGTATATATTAAACTACTGGTGCAGAAGTGTTTGTTGAACTACATGTTCTGTACTGAGCTTCAAGAACATTACCACAGTGCATCCTGCTGGAAAATAGCAAAAATGTGTATAAACTATATACTATGCAAATGTATGTTTTGATGGTAAAGGCTAGAACATACAGAGTTAACTTGAAAACCCTCAAGAAAAGCAAAGAGTTTTATAATGGTGTTTATCTCAGCTAGGAGAAAAATTGTCTACAGCTAGGAGTTCTTTCTATTGTCTGAAAACAGAAATAATTACAGGTTTCAAATGTAAAAGTGTTCAACTGTTTTACGACTTCCTGTTCTAGGCAAACTTCTGAGAGATAAATATTTTTGACACAGATGTGCTAAATGTTTAAGTTTCTGTTAGCCTAGGAATGCAAGGCAGAGGTGACAAAGAATTATGTAATCTGAGATAATCCATCAGTAATGTTTGATAGTAAGTTACGAACTATCTGAGAGAGTTGAGACTGTGCATTTTGTATTTGTCTTTGGATCTGACAACATCCTCTCATCAGCACTTATCTTTCCATGTAAGTAAGTCATTTAGGGCACAGTATCTCTTAGATATAGATAGGAATACAGGAAAGATCAGTTTAGATGTTTTCTGTATTTATTTGAAACTGTCCTGCAATGTTGTTTTGAAATATTTCCTGTGATTCTAAACTTTGTTTTTACTCTGTTGAGTTATTGAGTATTGTCTTGTGCTTTTATTATTTAGTATTAAATATATTTAAACCTTTTAATTGTGGCTGTTGTTTTTGTAATTATTTAAGCACTTAGAGTACTTGCATATATATTTGTTGACACTGTATAAGTTCATAGGTTCATAGGTTCATACTAGGCTATCTGCCCTAGGGCATTTATAAGCCTAGCCAGAGTGTGTTTGGCTTTTGCCACCCATTTTAAATGAATTTTGCTATGCCCTTTTTCGAGGTTAGTATACTGTGCCTCTGTCTAACAATGACACAGAAGTGATACCCAGGGTAAACCTACGATCTCCTATCCACTCATCAAGATTCCTCTTGAAGAGAGTCAATGAGGGACTGGGATTTTATTCCAGAGTGAAGGGAGCCTCTGGGTTATGAATCTGTCCCTCCAGCATGTCCTATTTATTTCAGTGCTGAGGTTCAAGTCTCTCAAGCACATAGCTCGATGGGATTTGGATTTTCTCAGGTGCAGCATGTCCATTAATTCCAGGTTGGACATGGCTTTATACATCAGGCACAGATCGCCTCTGAACAGGCGGTATGCCACTCAGTAGAGATGGAGTTTCTTTAACCGGGCAGCATATGGCATCTATTTGAGCCCTTTGATCCTCTTGGTGAGGTACTTTTGGGGTCTTTCAAGTTGCTGCAGGTGTCTGGTAAGGTACATCCCAAAAGGGGCATTGTACTCAATTATGGGCCTGATGAGGGATGAGTAAAGAGGCACGATGACCTCCCCTGATCTAGATGTGAATCCCTTCATGATTAGGTGGGCTATATAAAATGTTTTTCTAACCACTTTGACCATGTGGTTTTCAAATAAGAGATTGCTATCAACTTGGGTCCCCAGGTCCCTAATTACTTCTTCTGTACTTAATGGATTACCACCTATGTGGTAATTTGTGGGCACTTTGTTTTGGCCAAAGGGGATGACTTTACACTTTTGGCTTAGCTTGAGGCCATGGCTCTGGCACCAGTTGTCTGTTTCTATGAGGCCCTTTTGTAGGATGCTTGTGTCAGTTGGAGAGTCGATTATGGCACCTAGTTTGCAGTCATCTGTGAACTTGGTCAGCCACAGTCCTTCCGTGTTGGCCTGTACCTCCAAGAAATATATACCAAACAAGAGAGGTCCCAGGACTGAGCCTTGTGGGATGCCCTTGTAACTGGTTTGGAGTCTGACATGGCTTCAGCAATTCTAACCATGTGGTTTCTGTCCTTGAGCCAGTTTGCAACCCATCTAGTGACATAGGGGTTTATATTTAAGCTGGTGAGCTTATCTATAATGCCCGAGTGGGGTATTGTATTGAAGGCTTTTGCGAGGTCCAGGTAGGCTGTGTGGACCACCTTCCCCTCATCTATGGCCTTGGTGATGGTTTCAAAGAAATCAACCAGGTTTAAGAGGCAGGATGTGCCCTTAACAAAGCCGAACTGGGTAGGATCCAGCGTCTGTAGGTCCCCAATATCTTTATTTATGAGGTCCATGATGATCCTTTCCATAGCTTTGCAGACCAAGCTAGTCAGGCTTATGGGGCAATAGTTTCCAGGATACGTTGAGGGACCACTGTTGCTGTACGCCACTCTTTGTGTACATATCCTGTAGTAAGGCTGAGATTGAACAGTAGTTTTATGTTTGGGTTTAGCTCTTCTTGGAGTTCATGTAGGATGCAGCCCGGGACACCGTCTGGTCCCATTGATGCTGTGTTTTGCTTTGGAGAGGTGCTCTTACCTGAGCATCTGAGATGTCAGGGGGGCAGCACTCTGCTGGGATAGATATTTGCCCTTTTGGTGGGGAGGGGGGGAGTTTGCACTGAACCTGTCAGCTAGGATGATGGTAATGTCTGTGGGTTCGGTGTATTTTTTGTCATTTTGGACTAATTCTGAGCATATCTGGGAATTCCCACCCAGGTTCCTAACATAACTAAAGAAAGCCTTGTGATTATCCTTAGTGTCCTGTGTAATTTTTCTCTCTAAGCTGGCCTTAGACGATTTTATGAGTGCCCGTAGTTTTTTGCTAATACTGATCAGAGATGCCTTCGCTTTTTGGGATTTTGCTCTATCATGTAGTAGCTTCCTCCTTCTATTGTATAGTTTGTTTATTGCTGGGGTCCACCAGGCAGGACGCCTGCCTTTGGAGGATTAGGTCTTGGTTTTATTTGGGATTGCATGATCCATGCATTCCTGAAGGTGTTCATAGAATGTATTTATAAAGGATTCTGCGGTCTGGGCCGTATTTTCCACAGGCCCGGGGGCTTTGAAGGATTCCACCTCGGTTTTGAGGAGTGTGAAATTTGCTTTAGAGAAGTTTTTCACTGTGGTTTTCTGGGCAGGGGGTGGGGTCGGGATGTGAATATCCAGTGAGATTAGTTTATGGTCTGATCTTACCAGTGTCTTAAGGGATACACTTCTGGTCTGGAGCATAGAGCCCACATGTTGGTGATGATCAGGTCCAGTATATTTTCCCCTCTTGTGGGAGTGGTAACAAGTTGTTCCATAGCATTTGAGTTTATAAATTCTAGGAACTTTTGGGCTAGGGTGTTGGAGCTAGAGTAATGCTCCCAGTCTATATGCCACTCCTAAATAGCCTTAAAAGTTTTGGTCACACTTACCATTTGGATAATAGTAACATTGCACAGTAGAATTGGTCACCCTTTATGAAGGACCTTATACTAGCTGATAAAGAGTGGTAGTGGCAGCTGGTACTACCTTATGGTCTGGGCAGAAGGGGGCTAAGCTAGTGTAACTGTGCCAACCTTCCCCAGAAGTGTTTGTGTGTTTGTATATAAATCAAATCTCAAAGTGCATGTGTGTGTGTGTGTGTGTGTGTGTGTGTGTGTGTGTGTGTGTGTGTGTGTGTGTGTTTGTGTGTGCATGTGTGTGTGTGTGTGTGTGTGTGTGTGTGTGTGTGTGTGTGTGTGTGTGTGTGTGTGTGTGTGTGTGTATGTGTGTGTGTGCCAGCTACTTGGGAGGGACACAAAGCACTGGTTGGACAGAGCGGGTGCTAGAGGTTTTAGGTTCATATGTTCTTAGGTGTGTACTAGATTAATGTCCCTGGGGCCTTTACACGCCTAGCCATAGGATTACCCTTGCATTGTGCCACCCAACCTTCGTTCCCAGTGCCTCTGTTGAGTAGAGCCACTGGAGTTATCCCCAGGGTGAATTTACTATTTCTTATCCACTCATCAAGATTTCTCTTGAAGAGGGTCAGCAAGGTGCTCTGCTTGACATGTATGGGAAGTCTATTCCATAGCATGGGCAGTCCCTGGGTTATGAGCCTGTCCCTCCAGTACATTTTGTTGATTGTGATAATGAGGTTGAGGTCTCTGGAGCATGTTGTGCAGAGGGATTGGGATTTCATTATATGTAGCATTTCTAACAGAGCTGAGTCAAACATGGCTTTGTAAGTCAAGCAGAGATGGTCTCTAACCAGGCGATATGAGACACAGAATAGCTGGAGTTTTTTTTAGTCTGTCCATATAGCACAAGTGTTTAAGGCCTAGGATCCTCTTTGTGAGGTACTTTTGTAGCCTCTCCAGTTGTTGCAGGTTTCTAGTGAGGTGCATGCCAAATGGTGCATTGTACTCGATGATTGGCCTTATGAGGGAAGAATAGAGGGAGACAATGACCTCTTTCTTCCTGGATGCAAAACCCTTAGTAATGAGATGTGCCACATAGAAGTACTTTCTGACCAAAGTGGCAATGTGGTCATCAAAAGAGAGGTTGCTGTAAACTTGTGTTCCCAGATGTCATAGAACGCCTTCTGTGTACAGTGGACTACCGTTGATATGGTAATTCATGGGAACTGGGTTTTTCCCAAAGGCGATGATGACACATTTTTTGGCATTGAGCTTAAGTCCATGGTTCTAACACCAGTCGTTGGTCTCAGTGATTTGTAGGATGCCAACATCACTTGGGGAGTTAATAATAGCTTCCAACTTGCAATCATATGTGAACTTTGTCAGCCAGAGTCCCTTTGTGTTGGCCTGGACTTCAGAGAAGTAGATACCAAACAGGAGAGGACCCAGGACCAAACCCTGTGGGGCTCCACTCCAGACTAGTCATCATTTGGACTTGGAGTCAGCTTCATTCACACTGTGGGTTTTATCTATGAGCCAGTTTGCAACCCACCTAGTGATATAGGAGTTGATGCCTAGCTTAATGACTTTTTCTATGATTCCTGAGTGGGGAATGGTATCAAAGGCCTTGGCCAGACCAAAATAGGCTGTTTGAATCAGCACGCCTTTATCCACAGCTCTGGTGACTGACTCAAAGAAGTCAACCAAGTTGATCAGGCATGATCTACCCTTCACAAAACCAAACTGTGTGGGATGTAGAGTCTGGAGATCCCTATATCCTTGTTTATTAGGTCCATGATGATGCATTCCATAGTTTTGCATATCAGACTCATCAGGCTAATGAGGCAATAGTTCCCAGGGTCTGTAGTCACTCCTCCTTTGTGGAGATGAATGACTGCAGCAGTGTGCCATTTGGTAGGGACAAAGCCTGAGGTGAGGCTGTGATTAAACAGGGCACACAGGTGAGGTGCCAGTTCACTCTGTAGTTCATATAGAACACAGCCAGGGATATTGTCAGGTCCCATAGAAGCTGTATTCTTGGCCTTGGACAGTGCTGTTTTAACCTATGCAGCAGTAATACTGAGTGCCTGGCAATCTACTGGTACTGTGATTGGTCCTATGGGGGAGATGGGTAATGTTGGCACTGAATCTGTCGGCCAGTATATTGGCAATATCTGTTAGCTCAGTATAGGAGCTACCATTGTGCAGTAGCTCAGAGCAAATCTGGGTATTGCCGTGGAGATTATTTACATAACTATAGAAGGCCTTGTGGTTGTCTTTACTATCTGCTCCAATTCTGTTTCCATAGCTAGCTTTAGAGGATTTGATGAGGGATCTCAATTTTTTGTTGAGGCTATACGGGAGTTTTTCCAGTCTTGGGATGTCACCTTTTTCCACAACAGTTTCTCCTTGACCAGTGGTTTGAACACTCAGCTGAGATCTTAACCCTATAGCTGTGCCAGTTCGGAGTTTTATTGGAGATCTGGAGCAAGAGGGAGAAACCAGCCCCAGACTGACTGTGAACTCTGTGTGCTCTTAAGAGAAAGTGTACTTTACTTTGTGTGTACTTGACATCTTCCCAATGTGCACATCCCTCGCTGGTGCTAGTGGTAAGGATTGAGGCTACTTGATTACTGGGCTAGTGCAGGGGCATCACAGATTGATGGATGGATGGATGGATGGATGGATGGACAGATGGATGGATGGATGGATGGATGGATGGATGGATGGTTGGATGGATAGATGGATAAAATGAAGTTACCTTAATTAGGGAGGTTACCTTTGATTTAAGAAAAACAAAGTCTAAGCTTTGTTACTTGAAAATCAAGTTTGAGAGTGATGAAGTCTTCAGGACAAAGCATTAAAAACAGAAATAGGATTTAACATTTGGGCTTTCTGGTGCAGAAAGAAGCTGGATTTTATTTTTTAGTCTGGTCCTAGTTCAATATTCTACAGATCATTCAGAATCTGAAAAAAACTATAGTCTGGAAGTTGATACATGAATTGAGCGCCCTCATTAAATGTGGGAATATTCTTTAGTCTAAGTGTTTGGTGATTTGTATACTGATACGACAGTAAGACATGCAATATCACAAGTGGCTTTAAAAGAACACAACGGATAGAGTTAGTAGCTAATTTATTCAGTCTTTTT
The DNA here is from genome assembly GCF_019279795.1 of Protopterus annectens. Lineage (NCBI taxonomy): Eukaryota > Metazoa > Chordata > Ceratodontiformes > Protopteridae > Protopterus > Protopterus annectens. Next base: position 114,646,210 of record NC_056746.1, on the reverse strand, counting down.
GGGGATGGACTACAGTGGTGACATTTTCATGAACTAGCCATAACATGATAAATGGGGTTACTTTTTATTATGTAATGATTAATTACTTAATTCATTTAATTAGTTAAAATTGAAGGTTCTAATGTAATATGTAGGTCTTATTCTTTCCCATGTGTTAATTTGATGTTTTTTTTTGGGGGGGGCATGCATAAAGATAGATCATGAAGGCCATTGCACTCATCCACTTTAAATAAATTCAAAATAAATACATTTTTGCCTAAAAATGAATGTCTTGATATTTAGTACTTATTAATTCTTCTTTCATGCATATGTCCCACTCACTAGGTTGAATAAGGAGAAGGTAACAGTCAGCTGTCTGTCGGGTGCTAGGATCCAACACATAACACACTCACTCAGGTCACTCCACAGCAAGTACAAGTATGACTCTATCATTGTCCATGTGGGTGTGAATAACCTGAAACATACCACCCTGGACTACATGAAAAGAGATGTGGAGGAGCTGTTGGATAATGTGGCCCAGGCAGGTATGACCCTTGCCCTGAGCAGAATCCTACCATCACCCAGAATGATACTACAGTACAAGCAGAAAATGACTGACTTCAGCAATTTTTTAAGATTCTGGTGTCATTCTAAGGGGATCCAGTATCTGTCTGCTTGGGATGACATGATTGGTATCTGGTCTTCCTCAGAACCAACATAACTAATACAATGTAATATAAATGTGAACATGATGTAAAACTTGATGTGAATCATAAATACTCAAAATACAGATGAACTAAGTGGAATGACTAGACAGACACTATAGCACTAAATCATAAAGAATATTATCTGAAAAAACAATGAATATTGTAACTGTGTGAACTACAACATTTTCTCGTGATTACTGGGTCATACAAGCATTGGGATGACATGATTCACAGACCTTGATGCTTTGCCAGAGATGGTCTGCATCTGTCACCCCCTAGGTTTCTGGATACTGGCTAAGGCTCTTGCCACTCATATAGTGCCTTTTTCAGGTGGTATTACAAAGACCAAATTACCACCTTAACAGCTATAAATAAATGCAGTCTGAGGGTCATGCTGCTCAGTGCTAGAAGTCTAAATCTCAAGATGCACTCACTCGAAGCACTCCTCAAAATAGAGAACATTGACATTTCTGCTGTAATGGAGACCTGGCTTAAAGCAGCAGAAAGCACCCCCGTGCTACCAGGCTATAACTCATTCCACACCTTTCGGTCCCAGAAAATGGACAGAAGCTTCAAAGGCAGTGGCATCTCCATAGTCATAAAGGATATGCACACCGGCAGCCTAGTAGCCCAGCATAACGCATTGGAGATACTTCAGGTACAATAAACACTGGGTAAGATGGTGATTCAGGTTGTAGCCTGCTATAGGTCCCCAATCATGTCCGAAGACTCTCATTCCACATTCCTAAGCACCCTGGAATCTATTAGAGTCCAACCCAACATTCTTATACTGGGTGACTTCAACTACCCCTCCATCAACTGGGAAAACTACTCATGCACCAATACACTTGCCCAGTGCTTCCTGGAATTCTTTAATTCCATTGAGCCGGACCAGCTCATTCTTACCACCACTAGAGGAAGCAACATCTTGACCTGGTTATTACTAATACAGGCAACCATTGTTCAACACCAATAGTCAATTTCTCCCTGGTTAGATCCGACCACAAACTGATTACCATGGAAATCCACATCTCATGCACACCACCAGCAAAGGTAGCCACCATGAAAAACTTCTCCAAAGCTGACTTTGGGCTCCTAAAAACAGAGGTGGCTAACTTCATGGCACCCATGCAAATGGAAAATAGGTGCATGACTGCCGAATCATACACCAGTGCACTGTATGAACACGTACATAATTGCATGGACTAGCCATACCCAACAGAACTAAGATGCTCTCCTCCAAAAAAAGGAAGTCAGTCTGGTGGTCCCTGCCATTAGCAAACTCTACAACAGGATATGTGCCCAAAGAGTGGCATACAGCAATAGTGGTCCCTCTCCATAAAGGTGGTGCCTCAACGGATCCTGGAAACTATCGCCCCATAAGCCTGACTAGCTTGGTCTGCAAAGATATGGAAAGGATCATCATGGACCTCATAAATAAAGATATTGGGGACCTACAGACACTGGATCCTACCCAGTTCGGCTTTGTTAAGGGCAGATCCTGCCTCTTAAACCTGGTTGATTTCTTTGAAACAGTCACCAAGGCCATTGACGAGGGGAAGGTGGTCCACACAGCCTACCTGGACCTCGCAAAAGCCATCAATACAATACCCCACTGGGGCATTATAGATATGCTCACCAGCTTAAATATAAACCCCTATGTCACTAGATGGATTGCAAACTGGCTCAAGGACAGAACCCACATGGTTAGAATTGCTGGAGCCATGTCAGACTCCAAACCAGTTACAAGTGGTGTCCCACAAGGCTTAGTCCTGGGACCTCTCTTGTTTGGTATATATTTCTCAGAGGTACAGGCCAACACGGAAGGACTGTGGCTGACCAAGTTCGCAGATGACTGCAAACTGGGCGCCATAATCGACTCTCCAGCCGACACAAGCATCCTCCAAAAGGGCCTCATAGAAACAGACAACTGGTGCCAGAGCCATGGCCTCAAGCTAAATGCCAAAAAGTGTATAGTCATCCCCTTTGGCAAAAACAAAGTGCCCACAAATTACCACATAGGTGGTAATCCATTAAGTACAGAAGAAGTAATTAGGGACCTGGGGACCCAAGTTGATAGCAATTTCTCATTTGACAACCACGTGGCCAAAGTGGTTAGAAAAACATTTTATATAGCCCACCTAATCATGAAGGGATTCAAATCTAGACCAGGGGACGTCATCATGCCTCTTTACTCATCCCTCATCAGGCCCATAATTGAGTACAATGCCCCTTTTGGGATGTACCTTACCAGACACCTGCAGCAACTGGAAAGACCCCAAAAGTACCTCACCAAGAGGATCAAAGGTCTCAAACAGCTCAAACAAATGCCATATGCTGCCTGGTTAAAGAAACTCCAGCTCTACTCAGTGGCATACCGCCTGTTCAGAGGCAATTTGTGCCTGACGTATAAAGGCATGTCCAACCCGGAATTAATGGACATGCTGCACCTCAGAAAATCCAAATCCCATCGAGCTACGTGCTTGAGAGACTTGAACCTCAGCACTGAAATAAATAGGACATGCTGGAGGGACAGATTCATAACATCCCAGTCCAGGTTAGGCAGAGTCCCTCATTGACTCTCTTCAAGAGGAATCTTGATGAGTGGATGGGAGATCGTAGGTTTACCCCAGGTATCACTTCTGTGTCACTGTTAGACAGAGGCACAGTATACTAACCTCGAAAAAGGGCATAGCAAAATAAATATAAAATGGGTGGCGAAAGCCAAACACATTCTGGCTAGGCTTATAAATGCCCTAGGGCAGATAGCCTAGTATGAACCTATGAACCTATGAACAGAAGGAATAAACTGTTGCAGAAAAAGTAAAGTCCCAAGACTGGAAAAACTCCCTTATTAGCCTCAATAAAAAGTTGAGATCTCTCATCAAAACCTCTAAAGCTAGCTATGAAGGCAGAATTGTGGCAGACATTAAAAACAACCACAAAGTCTTCTACAGTTATATCAAGCATCTCCCTGGCAATACCCTGATATGGTCTGAGTTACTGCACAATGGTTCCTCCTATACTGAGACAATAGATATTGCCAACATACTGGCCAACAGATTCAGTGCCAACTTTACCCCTTTCTCCCCCACTAAAGGACCAATCACAATACCGGAAGAATGCCAGGTACCCAGCATTAATGCAGCACAGGTTAAAGCTGCATTATCCAAGGCCATGAATACAGCTTCCATGGGACCTGACAATATCCCTGGCTGTGTTCTACATGAATTACAAAGTGAACTGGCACCACACCTGTGTGCCCTGTTCAATCACAGCCTCACCTCAGGCTTTGTCCCTACAGAACGGCGCACTGCTACAATCATCCATCTCCATAAGGGGGAGTGACTACAGACCCTTGGAATTATCGCTCTATTAGCCTGATGAGTCTGATATGTAAGGCTGTGGAGCACATCATCATGGACCTAATTAACAAGGATATAGGGAATCTCCAAACTCTGGATTCCATGCAATTTGGTTTTGTGAAGGGTAGATCATGCCTGCTCAACCTGGTTGACTTCTTTGAGTAGGTCACCAGAGCTGTGGATGAGGGCAAGGCTGTTCATAGAGCCTACCGTGATCAGGCCAAGGCCTTTGATACCATTCCCCACTCAGGAATTATTGATAGACTCAACAAACTAGGCGGGTTGCAAACTGGCTCACAGATAGTGCCCACAGTGTGAAAGTAGCAGACGCCAAGTCAGACTGTCGACCAGTCATGAGTGGAGTCCCACAGGGATCGGTCCTAGGTCCTTTTTGGCATCTACTTCTCAGAAGTCCAAGCCAACATGGAGGAACTCTAGCTGACTAAGTTCGCTGATGATTGCAAGCTGGGAGCCATTATTAACTCAAAGTAAAAAGTCCAAATCCAACCACGGTTTAAATTTCTTCTATTCGTTACACGACAAGTAGTTGACTCTTGACAATCCCGCCAAATACATGTCGAGCATGCATACTTTTAGCATGCATGTATTTATTAACCTGTACATTTTTCCTATAGACACGTTCCAAGTTCATTATCATAATCTTTATACATTTCAACATCCAAAAAGGACATTTTATTAATAGATGAATTCACTGTGAACCTCAAAACATCAGTTGTGTTATTCAGATAATGCACAAATTCATTCAATTATTGTTCATTTCCTTTGCATAATAAAGCAGTCGTCTACAAAACGCTGATAAAGTATATTATTCTTAAATGTATTCACATCATTATAGATATATTGTTTTTCCCATTGACTTAATACAATATTGGCGTATGTGTTAGCCATGGGCGTGCCCATGGCCACACCTGATACTTGTAGATATGACTGCTTATTAAACAGGAAGACATTCTTCTCTAGGACAACTTCTATAATACTGCAGAGAACTTCAATCTCTCTCCCTTTCATCTTAGAATTCTGGCATAGAAACTCACAAATAGCATTAACCCCATACTCATTTGGTATAACTGTGAAAAGTGATGCTATATCCATAGTCACCATTGTGTATTCGCAATTCCTGTTATCATACTAGCGATGCATTTTTCTTAAAAAAATCATTGGTATCTTTAATATAGCTGGGGCATAGAGTTAAATATTTGCTCAGTCTTTCTTGAACAAAAATAGACAGAGGCTCCGCTTGACCATCCCCTTCCAGAAACTATCGGTCTCATTGGTGGTACTGTGAGAGATTTGTGTAGCTTAGGTATTCCATATATTACCGGAATTACCGGAGTTGGAACTGAGAAGTAATTAAAGAGCTCCAGCGTGATGTCACCCTGTGCCTGTATCTCATATATAAACATAATAGAAATAAAATAAAGTCCAGGACACAACCGTAGGTACAAAGCTTCTTTATATTTCCACAAAATACGACAGATGAGCACTTTCGTCTAATGGTTAGACTTCATCAGATAAAAGCACTGGTACCAAAAACAGCTTTTATACATCAAACCTCGATCAACAAATACAGCTAATTAAAATTTAAAGTGACACACCTATTCACCATTAACTTTCCTATTTTAACATATCATGTGAAAAACTAAATGTCATGTTAATAGTTTAAATAAATTTAAACACATTTATGCTATTTTCACGTTATAAAGTTACTTTTAAAATATAACTCAAACTAATTACACATTTTCAGCTTTTTTATGCAATACAGATTTTATACTAATATAATCATTGAGACCTGGTGGGGTGTTAGATTTGAACGTAAGCTGCCATAACAGTTCCTTGTATAAAGGTTTTTTCATGTCACCCCCTCCACCAAAAAAATCCTTTTTGACTACGTCAATTATACCAAATTTAAATTCTAAAAAAGGGGAACAAGATACACTGTGCTTATACAAAGCATTTGTTTCCTTGTGGGTCCTAATATAGTATAAGTGTTCATAAATACGGTCCTTAAATGTCCTTTCAGTTTTTCCTATATAATATGCACTACATTCAGTGCATAAAGCCATGTAGACTAGCATTTTGGACTTACAGTTCCCTTTGATAAATCTTACTATACTGTTCAGGCCATTATTTAATTTAACAGTTGCCTCACCACATATATATGAACAAACACTGCACGCTCCACAAGGAGTAGTTGCCTTATATTGCAAAGATTCCCTTTTTCCATTTTCAAAGGTCCTCTTAAAATTAATTCCCACCTTATATATGAAAATAGGTTGCGCACCCACTACCTCATATACCTCTTTATTTATTTTCATTAAGTTCCAGTTGGTTCTTATTATATGTGAAAATGACTCAGAAAACATGCTATATTGGATAATACATGCTATATTGGATAATACATGCTGTATTGTATTTTTTTGTCTCATCCACTACTAATTTTGTGCTCTGAAGTGGTTGGCCTAAAAGGGCCTTATATTTAATATCCCATTCATTCATAACCTCATTTAAAATTTCAGTGACCATTTCAATAGGGTATTCTCTCTCGATAAAACATTTACCTAGGAAAATCATTTCTTGTTCTAAATCACAATAATCGGAGGTCATCCTGGCTATCCTTACTGCTTGACCCTTGATTAAACTTTTCTTTTGTGCAATTGGGTGTTGATTACTAAAATGTAAAAAACTATTGCACCAAGTAGCCTTCCTATAGATATTTGATTTAAAACCACTAATGGTCTTAGAGATGGTAACATCCAAATAGTTAATATTATGTTCATTTTGTATATGTGTAAATGAAAGGAAATGTGTACATGAATCCAAGTAATCCATAAATGTGTGCAATTCTTCTTTAGTCCCATCCCATAGCACAAACATATCATCCAAAAATCTCAAATACAGTTTGACATGGTTGTAAAAAGTAGAGGGAAAAACAAACCTGTTTTCCCATTCAAGCAGTACCAAGTTAGCATATGTTGGAACGCATGCTGCTCCCATAGCTATACCGCTGATCTGTTGATAATATTCTCCTTGGAAATGGATGTAATTAGAGTCCAGAATGACCTCCATAAGTTCTAACACCAAAAGAATTCTATCTCTAGGTAAGGTGGAATACTTAAATAAACATTCACTGAAATAATCGTACCCCTCTCTTCTAGGAATACAAGCGAAGAGATCCTTCACATCAATGGTAAGGAAAATACAGTCTGCGCTCCAAAGTTGCTGGGTCATTTTACTCAAGAATTCCCACTAGGCCTTAATTAAGTGTGGAGTTTGGTTAATTATATCTTTGATGTGTCTGTCCACAAATAGAGCCAACTGGGGTGTGTTTTAGAATTCTTTGCAGATACTATAGGTCTGAAGGGCGGTGCTTGTATAGATTTATGCACCTTCGGGACTCCAAAGATGTTAGAAATATTTGGGTACAATTGTTTTAAAAAAATTATATGTTTTAGAATCAATCCTATTTTCTAATAAATATTCTTCCAATAGAGAATCAATTCTACTGTAGGCTATATGAATCTGGTTAATAGACACATGTGTGTATGTAGCACTATCTAGTAAGATGTTGGTAATAACATTGTTATAATCTTCTACGTTGTAAATTATCACCCTCCTTATCAGGTTTCATAATACGAAATAATTTTGTGTCTGTAATTCATGTAACAAAGTATTTTCTTCCATAGTTAAACTGGAATGCTCTCTCTGACATCAATTGTTAACATAGGATTCATAAATTTCCTCAGTGACAACTTTTTCAAGTAATAACAAGGTGGGGTGAAGTGGGGGATTGTACGTACTTTGTCTTACCAAAACTCCATGCCCTCTGTTGTTGTCAGTGGTGATATCTTTACCTTGATTGAATATAATATTTAAATTTAATTTTCTAAGATATAACTTCAGATCAACTAGCAAATATGCTATGTCACCATACTGTGTCTTAACAAATTTAAATCCCTTAGAAAATAAATTAAAATGTACTTTAGTTAAATTATAAACATATTTACTTCGCTAATGATTTTCCTAACTTCAGGAGACGTAATTTCTCTAAATACATGCTTGTCATCCAGAAATTGGTGCATTAAGTCAATATATGTTACTTTATCAAAAACCACTGTCGCTCCCCCCTTATCAGCCTGTTTGATGATGATATCTTTATTGTTAGCCAACTGTCTGTATGCCATAGATTCTTCATATGTTATATTATAAGATTTTACTTTCAATCTATTCATCGCTACATCATTGTATAGTTGTCACAAATCATCCTCACATACAGTATTAAATGCATTGAGTATTGGACAATTATTAGGGATAAACTTATTTTTCAAATATCAACAAGTATAGTACTCCACCAAAAACGAATCAAAATTCCGTGTAAACAGACCACAGTTACTTTAATCACAAGAATAAAACAATTTCAACAGAATAAGCGCTTTCGTCTGCCCAATGCAGACTTCATCAGAATACTAAATGTAAGGTGCCTCTGATATTTATACAGTTTTTTGAAAGTTGATTGATAAATGAATAGCTAATTGAACCTGGGAATTGGATAACATTTACACAATTTGAACAATCTCATGTACACCTCAGAAAGATGAAGTTAGCAACACACAGGTTGTACTAAGATATGTTTCTACATATAATAGTATGACAAAATTTGTTCATAGGTTCATAGGTTTATACTAGGCTATCTGCCTTAAGGCATTTATAAGCCTAGCCCAAAGTTTTGTGGCTTACGCCACCCCTTATGTTAAAAAATATTGTGCCCATTAGTTTGTTTTGCCTCTGTCCAGCAGTGACACAGAGATGATTCCCGGGGTAAACCTACGATCTCCCATCCACCGGTCAAGATTTCTCTTGAACAGAGCCAGCAAGGTGCTCTGCCTCACATTTGAAGCAATAATTAGAAAAAATTGGCGGGTTCTGATGGCCCAACCTGAGCTATGTACAATACTAGAACATACACCAAGGTTTGCATATAGAAATATGAATAATTTATAGAAAAGGTTATGCTATAAAGACTTTCAAGTAAATTTGCTGCAGCCAATAACACACAGCGTGGGAACAATTCCATGTTATGCTTGTAGTTGTTGTGCTGATATTTGTGTTAAAAAGTTCTTTGAACATCGAATAAACAAGTTAAGATATGAAATAAAATATCAGGCAACTTGTAGAAGTACAATGGTTGTATATCTAGCTACCTGTACACAATGCCCAGGGTTCTATGTGGGAAAATGCTCAAGGACTTTAAAAGATTGTATTATTGAGCATAAGTCAGAGATGAGGAGAAATATTTCCTCTAATGCACTAGCCAAACATAAAAATGAAAAAGGGACATCACATAGCTTTAGATTTAAAGTTTTGGAAGTAGTAAATAGAAGTTTAAGGCTTGGCGATATAAATAATAAACTGGACATATCTGAATATAAATGAATGATAAGGCTTGAAGCCGATAAAACACCAGGGTTAAATAATATGGTAACTATTAAACCAATGTTAGATTTGAAACAAAAGCAATATGATTAATTTTATTAATTTTATTAATGTTTATAGTTTGTTGTATATGTTCAATGTATAGTGATTGAAGTATTATTCATGAATTTCCTGTATATAACTTTTTAATGAAAAGTGTAGGTGTGATATGTTGTTTACTAGTGTTTCTAGTACAATTTCCCTTTAAGGGCAATTTATTAATCAAGTGATTTAAACATCTGTAGTGTGTTCTTATAGGATGGCTGTGTCATGTGGTGGTGATTTATTGCATATATACATGTGTTTAAATTTAAATGTACTAATCAGACACTGAAGAAGGGGCGTTCCCCAAAGCTTTGTTTTTAATAACAAGAGCGTTTTTGACCCATTATTAACTCCCAAGTGATGCAGACATCCTACAACAAGGCCTCACTGAGACCAACAACTGGGGTTGGAACCATGGCCTTAAGCTTAATGCCAAAAAATGTGTCGTGATTACCTTTGGGAAAAACTCAGTTCCCACTAATTACCACATCGATGGGAGTCCACTGAACACTGAAGGCATTATAAGAGATCTGGAGGCACAGGTTGACAGCAACCTGTCCTTCGACCACCACATTGCCACTGTGGCCAGAAAGTCCTTCTATGTGGCACATCTCATTACCAAGGGTTTTGCATCCAGGAAGAAAGAGGTCAATGTCTCTCTCTACTATTTCCTCATTAGACCAGTCATCGAGTATAATGCTCCATTTGGCATGTACCTCACTAAACACCTGCAACAGCTGGAAAGGCCACAAAAGTACCTCATGAAGAGGATCCTAGACCTTAAACACATGCCCTACATGGACAGACTAAAAAAAACTCCAGCTTTTCTCTGTCTCATTTCATCTATTAAGAGGCAATCTCTGCTTGACTTACAAAGCCATATCTGACCCAGCCCTGTTGGAAATGTTACACCTAAAGAAATCCCAATCCCTCTGCACCACATGCTCTAGGGACCTCAACCACATTACCACAATCAACAGAGCATGCTGTAGGGACAGGTTCATAACCCAGAGACTGCCCATACTATGGAACAGACTTCCCATACATGTCAAACAGAGCACCTCACTGGCCGTTTTCAAGAGAAATCTTGATGAGTGGATGGGAAATAGAAAGATCACCCCGGAGATCACTCCAGTGGCTCTGCTTGATAGAGGCACCAGGAACTAACAGCAGCATGATGCCAGGGCATTTCTATGGGCTAGGCTTGTAAAGGCTCTAGGGCCGTTGGCCTAGTAAACACCCATGAACCTATGAACCTATTAAATGGTTATTTATCTCTGGCAGTTGGCACAAAGGGCTAAGGATCTGAGCTGTTGTTCCTGTGATACAGAGTTTGATTCCCTCTGCCTTCACTTGCCTTTTGTGTGACCTTGAGCAAATCACTTAACCAGGCTTTGCTTCCAAGCTGCCCCTGAAAATTGACTGTATGTCCAGTGCCTTTAACTGGTTCAAATTGATATTATTATTTAGACTGGCATGAGGACCTTTTTTAACTGTGACTCAAACCAAAAGGCAAAACCAAGTACAGAAAGTAGTCCTGTTGAATTACATTTGCAAACAAGACAAACAGTTCCAAACAAACATATATTGGGGTTCCAAAAAAGCATATACTGGAGGGGTGGGATACCGAAGGCTTAACAATTTGCTCACTATGCAAAATAAAAACTAGAAACAGAGCCTGGGCCAGCTAGATAACAACTAATGCCCTAGTTGACCATTTAAAATATTGTCAACTGAGGAATGATGCAAAAAAAAATCTATTTTATTGGATAAAAAAAACTTCTACCAAAATCTACAAAAACTCCATAACAATCCTCAAAAGATCTGGGCAGGCTTAAATCAACTATTTCAGCCAGGTCATTCCACCACCCAACCCCGGCTAACTACACCCATAGTTCCCCAGAGACCATAGCTAGCGCCTTTAATAACTTTTTCATTGAAACAATCCAATCCCTAGCAAATCAGCTAACCCCCTCTAACTTAAACCACATGCCTAATCTACCCAATAATCACCCTGAATATAGCTTCCAACCAATATCCACTAGTTTTATCAAAACACTTCTAAAAAAACTAAAACCTACCACCCTCGCTGCTGCCCTCCTCCCTGCAGAGTACCTACAAATAGCTGCAGATGCCATTGCATATTCCATATCTATCCTCATCAACAGAACCTTATCCGAAAATGCTATCCCCTCCCTCTGGAAAATATCTCACGTCATCCCACTCCATAAAGGTTGTAGCTCCTCAGACATGTCCAACTATAGACCCATTGCCATTCTTTCCCCACTAGCCAAAATAATGGAGAAATGTGTACACAACCAACTAATGCAATACCTTACACAGAATAACTTACTATCCGACTCCCAGCATAGTTTCAGGCCATACCACCGCACCACCTCAGCCCTCCTTTCCTTTACTACTGCCATAAACCAAAACAGGAATGACAATAGGCTAACTTCCGCCCTCTTTCTTGACCTATCAAAAGCCTTTGACATGGTCAACCATGAACTTCTCATTCTTTCATTAAAATCTATTTCCCTCAACAAGCCTGCTATCCAGTGGTTCCAGTCCTACCTGACTGGTAGACAACAGGCGGTACTATGGCAGGGCAAACTCACCAGCCAGTTAACTCTCACACTTTGTGTCCTTCAAGGGTCCATACTAGGTCCACTTCTCTATTTTTATCAACAACCTCCACACTGCTATCCCTAAAGCTACCTGTATTCAATACGCAGATGATTCCACTCTCATCTGCTCAGCCACCTCCCCATCCAACTTGCAAATCTTAACCCAAAATACATTTAACACTATCGAGAACTGTCTCACCAACCAACGCCTACTTCTGAACCCCAATAAAACTAAACTTCTACTCTTCTCCCCCACTAGTAGATCCACCACACTTTCATTCTCTGTCATATCTAACAATGGTACCACTATTTCCCCAGATAATCACACCAAACTGCTAGGGGTTATCATAGACAATAATCTCAAATTTGACCTACAGGTCAACAAAACCATACAGACCATCAGTAAGAAGCTTGGATCACTGTATAGAAAAAAGACATTTTTAACCCCACTGGCTAGGACTTCAATCGCCCGATCAGACCTACTCTCTACTCTTTTATATGCCTCGCCTGTACTCCCAAACCTCAACAAATCCGAACTATGTAAGCTGTCCCATAGCTACAATCATAATGCCAGATTCACCACTGGCTCCACCTATAGAACCCACCACTGCCAGAAACTTAAACAACTAGAGTGGCTAGAACTGCCCAGCTTAATTCAATTCAATCAACTTTTAATGGCACACAAAATTTTGTACCACCCTGAGGATACCCTCTCACTTAAAAATATTATTAAGCCATATAGCAACCTGAGATCCCTACGGTCAGCTGATAAACTACTGTTCCAAACCCACAAAGCTAATAACTCTGCTGGTGAATCCCTGTTTGCCAACTTTGTTGGCAAAACCTGGAATTCATTGCCAAATTATATAACCCTACAATTCTCCAAACGTCTCTTAAAAAAAAAAACTCATACAGTATCTCAAAGTGAATTGGCTATGCCCATGTACTGACCCTGATTAAGTTATAAACTGAAAGCATATTCTGTAATTATCGTAATTTGTAACTATGTCACAAAAGCTCTGATTCCAATCTGACATTTCTTACTTTTAATTGTGTCTGTCCATGAGAATTGTGAGTCCCTACTAGGGAACACTACTAAGCCATTGTATATAATCACTTTGTTTTTAGAATTGTTTGCTAACTTCTGTGTAATCTATGTAAGTTTGTCTGTGTGGAGCTTTTCTCCCTGGGCTTCCGCTGGAAATGGACTTGTATCCAGTTGGACTATCCTGGTAAACAAATGTAAAATAAAATAAAATCAATTGAAAGCAACAGTGAATTTATATTAAGGCTGAATCAAAGAATGTTAAGAATATCGGCTCAGATAACCACAGCTTTCTGGGGCATAGCCTGTGGCATGATCTGTGTATTGGTAGTAAACCACAGATGACCACATATCTGTCTCACAGTGGTAGTGACCTCATCTTATGCAGAAGCTGCTATTACATATTTTAAATTCTGCAGCTAATAATCAAAGCACTACATTGCACTGTGATTTCTACCTGTGACATTTGCTGAAAACATTGCTTATCCTGTTCTACAATTCCTTTTGTGTACCACTGAACTAAAGCGTCCATAGACTAGTACAGCAAGCACATTAGACTGGTCTTGTGACAAGCACACATAAGTCAGACTACAGCCCAGTTCCCTGACATGCTTCTCACTGTTGCTGCTACAGAGTGTGACTGAAGCGCCTGAAGCAATACTGACAACATGATCCTATCAGAGAGGTCAGTTTAATGATTAGACGAGTCAGGGGTGGGGGTAGTCCGTTGTAGCTCTAATTATGCTTTCATCAGTTCTAATGTGTGCAATGATTACATTTGTAAAACGCCTGTTTTAACATTTGTGTTCTGCATCAAAACCTAGTCTTTAGCTATTGCACCCTGATTTCATTCTGCAGCCATCACACCCTGATTTCATTCTGTAGCCATTAAACCCTGATTTGATACCAACCCATTGCACACAAGCTGTTACTCAGTTTATATAGGAGCAATGCATTCTGCATGGTGAAACACCAAAGTAATGCAAAAATAAAACACTTAATGCATACTATAATCTGCAGGAGCGCGTAAATTATCAGAAGTGGCCTTATCCAGGTTCTGGATGATTGCTTATGACATTACCTAATGCTCAAACAGTCAAATCACTAAACACAACTCATCTGGCACTATATGTTTATAGTACTTTTACAACAAAAGGGGAAAACGGGTGCAAAAAATCAAGGTATCCACCTTTACCCCAGTTGACAAATACAAATAAAATAAAATAAAATAAAAATAAAATAAAATAGAGCACTGATCTCCATGATTCTTTTTCAGACTCAGCTCAAGAGTGTTGCCTGGTTTAATGGCTTGCTCAAAGTCATAAAGTTAGGCAATGGAGGCTGACAGAATCAAACCCTGGACAACTGGACTACAGAAAACAGTTCCTTTAAACCTTTTCTACTTCAAAACCAAGTGGGAGAGTAATGAAGCAGTACTTCATTTTCTATTCTGGACTCTGTTTCTGTTCTACAGATCAGTCAACATCTAAAAAGCTTTTAGTAGAATTCCCAAGGTTACGCTGTGTCTTCTTCATGCATGCATTCTGTGTTAGTAATTGAATTACTAACAAAAAGCATCCTGCCTTTTGGAATTCTATTGTTTGAAGTTTGTAACAAATCTGGGCATCACAGAGCGAATATGAAGAACATAATATTCTAAACTAGCTCTTTTTACTTCATCTGGAACCTGAGCTGGCTAGTGGTAGAGGCCAAGGGTAGGACACCAAGTACAAATTCTTTATTGGAAATCTAAACCTGTTTCATAAGACATCCCAGAGAAGCCTCGTATTGTGCTAAATTAATTCCAGCACCATGTTTTAAGCCCAATGTTTTAACAACTGCCCCTTTCCTCACTCAGCTCGTTCATAAGATTGTGGATTTAATAGACTTGGCTAAACGTAAGGATACGTTTTCCACTTTACAGAGATATTTTAACGTTACTTAGATGGTGCTGCATTTATTAAGATGTGAGTTAAACTGTTAATGCTTGTACTTCATGTTGCATTTACACTTACCCTAAGTAATACATTTTAAGTGTCTTTTCCAAGTTAGATAGTACTTTTTGCTAACTACTCAAGCAGTAAGAACATTAAAACATTCAGCAATAGCTTCAGGTATCTGTAAGCAGTACTTTAGCCTTCAGATTTACTTTTGTACTGGACATCTAAATGTACTGAAAAAATAAAATAAAATGAATTTACATGAGCATAAAGCCTTTGAAGTAAGTGTGAGTCAAAGGATTTTCCTGGGCAAAAGCCTTTACATGATTGTTTAAAAAATCAGTTAGTTCCGAAGTACCTGCGGGAAGGTAAGGTCACTCAATAAATCCTGTTATTCTGAACTGCTGAACACTTACTTTGACTGGTACTGCAACTTGTCTTAGACAGTGTGCCACACTTTAACTATCTTAAACAAACTTATTAACATTCCTTGGGAATGTCTTAACAAAAAAAATGATTTTCAGCAAACAAGCCTTCTGATTATTCAAGACTTGTTGTGAAAGCCTGTAGTCATTTTGTACAACAAAAATTGCTCCTTGAAGAGAGAGAACAGTAGAAAGGCACAGCGCTGAGGAATTCAGTCATGCATGAGACCGAGGTAAAGCAGTCCTGACCAGCAAGCTTGGAGGTCTGACAGTTAAACCTTGAGTTACCAAAACTGGCAGACTGGCTGGGACACTCCATTTAGATAAAAAATAGTTAAATGAAAAATACAGTAAACTGATAGCTGATTTAAACATATTGTAATTTTATTGCTAAGGATTTCTTAGTAGTAAATTTTTATTCTATCAAATGCAATTCATATTAAAATGAATGCAGTTTGGTGTTTTAGTTTTGCTGACTATGTAATACAGAATGGCAATATTTTATGATAAATATTTGATTTGTAAGAATTCAATTCAAAGTAAATACATAACTATATAAAACTGCAGTCTTTGAAACAGTAAGTGATATTTTTCCTGCCATTTAACTCCTACACTCCAGTGGAGGTCGGGAGGGTTATACTCTTAACTCCCAGTTATTGTATCCCAGCTTTTTAATAGAATCAAGTTTCCCAATGGTTGTATCCAAGCTTTTTAACAGAATCAAGTTTCCCAGTGGTTGTATCCAAGCTTTTTAACAGAGTCAAGTTATGGCTTCACATTTCAAACAAATGCTCATATCTGTGGAGCCATAACGGCTACCAAAGAAATGTAAATGGCAAACTGATCAGCACAAACAAATCTTTACCTTAGTAGAGATTATTAGGTTCTAGATATTAAACTGGACTTTATAAGTCATAATAAACCCAATAAATATTGACGTTGTAGTATTTTGTAAACAACCTATAACATCTCAGTAACTGTTCAAGCCACAGATTTACTGTAAGCAGCATTTTTCTGTTTTTATGAGGTTTTATCCAAGGCTTTTCCATTGTGTCTGAACTACTTGGTTGGTAAGATATTTAGAAAAATATAAATAAATAGTATAGGAACAGTTATTTTTTATTTAACAGCACTAGACAGAGATCAAAGACCAGTGCAGCTGTGTTGCTCATCATTTAAGATTTAATAAGGAATATTTCATTAGTTTGAGTGTAGTATGTTTTTGGAAATAGTACTGCACACATGAAAAGGTTATATAAATGCGTAGAGAATTGAGCAGGATGTAACTACAGAAACATCTGGCTGTATTACTGGGCAGTAAGATTAATAGACTATATTATTTCACACGTAAAGCTTCATCAGCAGCTTGACATAGTGGCTAAGAGTAGTTGACATACTATATGGCCTCACAACACAAACAGCCACACAGTCATAGCCTTTGTGGCCATTTTACTCATAACAGTCTCATACAATAACTAAAACTTTAATTTGTTTTTAATACATTAGAAAAACAAAGTCAGCACTCCTGGAACCACACACTTCAGCAACTCAAGTAAATCCTTGTAGTAAATGGCCACAAAGCACTTTGGGAGCGGTAAAAGCATGTTTTATTAAACCAAAATAACAAGTAGATAAGTGCTTTCATCAAGAACCTTCACAACTCCATCAGATAAGAGCAAATATCCTGCAAGAGCATTAATTAAGTAATAAACCAATCCCATCACACTGACTACAAAGGACCTCCCTGAGCTCATAAATAATCATGAAATGCAATCATAAAAATATTCTTAAAAAGACACTAAACCAGCATTTAAATTACATTAACAACTGCAAAGATTGAAAATAAATATAAATACAAATACACACATAATGTATAAAATCTATAAAATGGTGATTATATAAAAATGAAAATATATAAAAATGTATATAAATATTTTATATTTTTATTTTTTATACATTTTATAAAAAATATATATATATTTTATATATTTTGGAAAAGCTGCGGTGGTGCAGTGGTAGCATTGCAACCTCACAGCAAGAGGTTTTCCCGTTCGAATCCCGGCTGGAGCGCCTTTTATGTGGAGTCTGCATGTCCTCCCCGCAGTTGAGTGGCATTCGAAAGACATGCGTGAATGGGCGTGCTTTCGCTGAAGGTTGGGCGTTGAGCTGGCACCTCTGCACCATAAAAATCTACTGCCAATTATTACCAGACCGGAGTTCTACTGTGGCGACCCCTAACTGGGAAAAGCTGAAAAAAGAAGAATATTTTTTATATATTT
>NC_056746.1:114280808-114325808 GCF_019279795.1 Protopterus annectens | reverse complement strand
GCACCACTGTTTGTACATCTTAATAATGTAGTACTGGTGGCACCACTGTTTGTATTAATAATGTAGTACTGGTGGCACCACTGTTTGTACATCTTAATAATGTAGTACTGGTGGCACCACTGTTTGTACATCTTAATAATGTAGTACTGGTGGCACCACTGTTTGTACATCTTAATAATGTAGTACTGGTGGCACCACTGTTTGTACATCTTAATAATGTAGTACTGGTGGCACCACTGTTTGTACATCTTAATAATGTAGTACTGGTGGCACCACTGTTTGTACATCTTAATAATGTAGTACTGGTGGCACCACTGTTTGTACATCTTAATAATGTAGTACTGGTGGCACCACTGTTTGTACACCTTAATAATGTAGTACTGGTGGCACCACTGTTTGTACACCTTAATAATGTAGTACTGGTGGCACCACTGTTTGTACACCTTAATAATGTAGTACTGGTGGCACCACTGTTTGTACATCTTAATAATGTAGTACTGGTGGCACCACTGTTTGTACATCTTAATAATGTAGTACTGGTGGCACCACTGTTTGTACACCTTAATAATGTAGTACTGGTGGCACCACTGTTTGTACACCTTAATAATGTAGTACTGGTGGCACCACTGTTTGTGCACCTTAATAATGTAGTACTGGTGGCACCACTGTTTGTACATCTTAATAATGTAGTACTGGTGGCACCACTGTTTGTACATCTTAATAATGTAGTACTGGTGGCACCACTGTTTGTACATCTTAATAATGTAGTACTGGTGGCACCACTGTTTGTACACCTTAATAATGTAGTACTGGTGGCACCACTGTTTGTACAACTTAATAATGTAGTACTGGTGGCACCACTGTTTGTACATCTTAATAATGTAGTACTGGTGGCACCACTGTTTGTACATCTTAATAATGTAGTACTGGTGGCACCACTGTTTGTACATCTTAATAATGTAGTACTGGTGGCACCACAGTTTGTACATCTTAATAATGTAGTACTGGTGGCACCACTGTTTGTACATCTTAATAATGTAGTACTGGTGGCACCACTGTTTGTACATCTTACTAATGTAGTACTGGTGGCACCACTGTTTGTACATCTTAATAATGTAGTACTGGTGGCACCACTGTTTGTACATCTTAATAATGTAGTACTGGTGGCACCACTGTTTGTACATCTTAATAATGTAGTACTGGTGGCACCACTGTTTGTACATCCTCATCATGCTTGCCAAACAATCCTTCCTCTTCCTTTCACTATTACTACTTTTCTCCTTATCCTCTATCTACCACCTTTCTCAACCTACTATTTCCATGATCCCCCAACCCTTTCATACTACAAATTCTCACAACTCACCTTTCTTACCCACATACTCTCTTATTTCCCCCTACTTATTCCCCTCAGAAAACCTCCATCTCTTTCAACACAAACTGATCTCATATCATGCTAACTTTTCTACCATAACTGCTAGCAAAGCCCTCCAATTCACAAAAGAACCTAATCTCATCTCCTTGCTAACTACTCACACAAACCACTTCATACTTCATCTGATTACTACACTCATCTCTGGAGACATCCATCCTAATCCAGGCCCTATCACTACAACCAATATTAACAAATCCCTACTATTTACTTCTCTAAACTCCCAAAGTATAGTAAACAAAGTCCCAAACCTTCATGCTTGGCTCACACACAATAAGCCAGATATCCTAACTATTTCAGAAACTTGGCTAAAACCACACATTAGAGACTCTGAAATAGTTCCTCCAAACTCTCTATCATAAGAAAAGACAGACCTCACAAAAAGGTGGAGGAGTAGCCCTTCTATATTCTTCCTCCCTAGTAGTTACTCCCTACAATAAACCTATTCCACACTTCAACAACGCGAACTTCTCCTGACCCTACTACAAATCAACAATCACAAACACATATGCATAGCTTCCTTTACATCCCCCCTGGGGATAATATCTCCACACTTGAACTTATCCTCTCCTGGCTATCCACTAACATTAGTAATGAAACCATAATCCTTGGAGATGTAAACATTAACTGGGCCCTTGTCCAGTCTCCTACAAATTCCACAAACATCAACCTCTATAACTTCTCACAACTAATCACTTCAGTAACTTATCCTGCCAAACCCTCTCCAATGGGAGTATACTGGACTGGATTCTAGTCTCCCATCCTCTCTATTTCACCAACAGCGGCACTCTTCCCGACCCACTTGGTGACCACACACCCACCTTTACCTACCGGCTTCCTACTGTCCTTCAACGAACCCATAACTATATCACATTCCGTGACCAAAAAAACTTCAACCCAATAACCTTCTCAAACTCATTACAAGCAATTAATTGGAATTGTCTAAAAATACTACCTCTTGAAAATGCAGTCTCATATTTTAACTCAACATTCTTAAAAGTACTAGACTCCCAAGCTCCCTTACGGACAAAAAGAATAAAAACCAAATCAGCCCTATGGCTCTCCAAAAATACCCTTACTATCATGAGACAGAGAGATAAAGTCTGGACACGCTACCAAAAACATAACTCAGCACCTCTCCTAAACGAATATAAAATGCTCCGAAATAAAGCAAAGAAAATGATAACTTTTGATCGTCAAAACTACTTCTCAACACTCCAAAACCATAATAAAACAACCCTCAAAAATTCTGGAAAGGGATCTCTACTCTCCTCCACCCCAGCAAACCAGTTACTCCCACCCCAGATCCAAATGCTCCAGAATCTGATTTAGCCACACAATTTAACTCCTTCTTTATCAACTCCATCTCCAAACTGACCTCTTCATTCTCTAACACCTCTCTCTCCACTTCCACACCCTATTCCACATCCACTAACCCCTCTTCTTCCTCTTCTACACAAACCCCACCCTCATCTCCACTACCCCAAAATTCCCACTCTTCTGACTGCACCCTCTTCTCATTAAATCCTGTACCTACAGCTACTATAAAGAAACTTCTTCAGAAATTGAAACCATGTACCAATGCTCCTGACAATATCCCTTCTTACTTTCTCAGTGTAGCCGCTAAAACTCTTGCTTACCCCATTAGCATCTTAATAAACCGCTCCCTACAAGAATGCATAGTTCCCCAAATCTGGAAACAAGCTTTTATTATACCTCTACACAAAGGGGGCAACAACAATAACATTAGCAATTTTCGTCCCATAGCCATCCTGTCCCCCATTTCTAAACTCCTTGAAAAATGTGTCCAACTCCAGCTTCTTCCACACCTCCTAGACAACCATCTCATTACCCCTACACAGCATGGTTTCAGACCTAATCATAGTACTATGACTGCCCTCCTCTCCTTCCTTGAAACTGTAAATAAAGCCCGTGACTCTGGGCAAATTGTATCTACTTTGCTTCTTGACCTCTCCAAAGCCTTCGACACTATCTCTCACAACCTGCTCTTAACCAAACTTTCCAAACTCCACCTATCTTCTTCCTCTCTGAACTGGTTCTCTAGTTACCTTTCCAACAGAAATCAAGCTGTAAAATGGAAAAAAGCTACCTCCCCCTTCCTTAGTACCCCCACTGGAGTGCCACAAGGCTCCATACTGGGTCCGCTTCTCTTCAATATATTTATAAATGACTTCTACAAATCAATTCCTTCCTCTAGTATCATCCAATATGCAGATGATTCTACTATCATCTGTTCTGCCTCTTCTATCCCTACACTACAAAAACTTACCCAGGAAGCTTTCTCTTCCACAGAGCAATGGATGCAAAGTAATCATCTAGCTCTCAATACCACTAAGACCAAACTTATGTTATTTACTCCATCAAAAGTTATCCCTCCAGACATAACTACATTCTTAATTACAAGTCAAAACAACTCACCCCTTGAAATAGTATCAGAAACTAAACTACTTGGGGTCCAAATTGACAACCTACTGAAATTTAACTCCCACCTCCAAATAAACATTAAAAAAACACATCAAAAACTTGGCATGCTTTATAGACAGAAAGCCTACCTTACATCTGACACTAAAGTCTCTCTCTCTACCTCCTTTCTTATCCCTTCCCTTCTCTATGGTGCCCCACTACTAACTAATCTTCAGTCCTCTTTAAGAAAACAGCTTACTTCCTGCTATAACAAAATTGCAAAATTCGCCACTAGCCATAAGTCCTCTACTCACCACTGTGTCTCACTCCATAAGCTAAAATGGCTAGAACTCCCCAATCAACTAACTTACACCCAACTAACTCTAGCCCATAAACTTATTCTAAACCCCTCACTCTGTCCCTCCCTTTCCTCTGCCTTTAAAATGCACCTCCCTAGTAGAATTCTAAGGTCAAACAATCAAAATCTACTTGAAGTACATAAACCTACTTATCCACCAGGAAAAAACCTTCTTTCCTTTAGCCTCGCTCGCCTATGGAACTCCCTTCCACCACTTATTCGCACCACCTCTAACCACATCACCTTCAAAAAGTCTCTCTTCTTACATCTAGCAACACAGTGGGTATGCTCTTGCTCCCACCCCTCATAACTAACTCTACTAAATCTCCTTCCATACCATATTCTACTTTATGTACCTACTATGTATGCTCTCTATTCTCTATTAACTGGTCTCTTTTACTTGTAGGTCATTTTCTAAATTAGATTAACTGTTATAACTGCTATTGTACATGTGATAAGTTTTGCTCTTTCCTGCCTAAACAGTACCAATAACTCTCTGTAACTAGATTGTTAATTGTAAACTGTTGAATGTATATCTGCTTGTTTTGGAGCTTTTCTCCCCAGGACTCCATTGAAAACGGGTTCATTATGGCCCAATGGACTATCCTGGTAAACCAACTGCAATAAATAAATAAATAAATAAATAAATCTTAATAATGTAGTACTGGTGGCACCACTGTTTGTACATCTTAATAATGTAGTACTTATGGCACCACTGTTTGTACATCTTAATAATGTAGTACTGGTGGCACCACTGTTTGTACACCTTAATAATGTAGTACTGGTGGCACCACTGTTTGTACACCTTAATAATGTAGTACTGGTGGCACCACTGTTTGTACATCTTAATAATGTAGTACTGGTGGCACCACTGTTTGTACATCTTAATAATGTAGTACTGGTGGCACCACTGTTTGTACATCTTAATAATGTAGTACTGGTGGCACCACTGTTTGTACATCTTAATAATGTAGTACTGGTGGCACCACTGTTTGTACATCTTAATAATGTAGTACTGGTGGCACCACTGTTTGTACATCTTACTTTTCTGCTTCTTTGGCATTCATCTGTCATGCACTATATCTGACAGTCTGTGCCAGCTGACTGCAGCCCCTCTGATTCTAGCTTTGACCTCCTCATTCAGACTTCCTTTCTTCTCTACCACCCCTCTCAGATACTTGCTGTAAATCTGTTCCACTATTTTCCCTTCTATCTCAAATCTCAGCTTCTTCTAATTTCCCCAACTTGCTGCCATTACAACTCTCTTATCTGCACTGAGTTTCATCCAACGTGCCTTCAGTTTTGAATTTTATTCCTCCTTCCTTTACTGACGTTTTTGCTCAGATTATGCCTGTAATGCTACATAGTCTACATACAGCAACTTTGCTGATATTTCCCCTCTGACCTGTTTGTTAATATAGTCTATCACCAGTATGAATAGCATTGGGCTCAGACCTAAACTCTGATGCATGTCTACTCCAACTGGGAACCCTCTGTGAGTTTGAACACTGTTCATACTTGTGAGATTGCATCCTTGTATGTAGCCTACACTAATGTTTCTGGCTCTTCAAACCACCACAGGGCTGCCCAAATCTGCTTTCTTGGGACCTTATCCGTGCTTTCTAGAGTTGATTAGTTGGACTTTTTCCTCATCTTCAACCTTAACTATTTGTCTCCATACAAACATTGGATTAGTTGTGCTGCTTCCTGATCTGAATTTGAACTGTTTATCCCCACCTTACTTTCTACTACTCTGCATATTTACTTTGCAATCATACCTTCCAGAATGTTCATGCAATGTGATAGGACTTTGATAACTCTATACTGCTCACAGGTGAAAGTCCCCTTTATTTTGCACACTGACACTAATATGCTTATCCTACAGTCATTTGGGATACACCTTTCTCTCCACACTGCTATGATTACCCTCAGGAGCTATTTCTCCCGTATTTCATCCAGTATCTTTATCATATCTGCTGTGGCTTCATCTGTGCCTGCTGCTTTCCCTGACTTCATTTTCCTTAGTGATATTCTTACTTCTTCTAGGCAGGGCTCATCTTATTTTCTTGAGTTTGGAGCAGTACAGCTTCTGTGGGGTTTTCTTCATTCAGAAGCTGCTGGAAATGCTCCTTCCGTCTGCCTTTGATGTCCTGTGGACTGCTGAGCAGGTTGTTGCTGGCATCCCTTATGAAGGGTGTCTGACAATCTTCTTTATCTTTCTGTCTTTGCCTTACAACCTGTAAGAGTTTTTCTTCCATCTACTGAGTCACTTTCCAGAAGCAGGTAAAGTGCCTCTGATGCCCTGTTCTTTACTATTGCACCTGCTCTCTTAGCCTCTTTGTTAGCCAACCAGTATCTGTTCTTAGCCTGGTCCATCTTTTCTATCCCCCACACTTTCTTGCACGCCTTTCTTTTGATGACTTCATGGAATCTTGCATTCCACCACCAGCTTTCCTTACGTACCTTATTTCCCTACCTGGCTCAGCCTGGTTTGAGGCGCTGCCATTCTTCAACTCTCCCTATTTCCTCTTCTCCGAGAGGTGATAGAACCTTGGGAGTTTCCCTGAACTCTTGTGCTTTTTCTCCAGTCACCTTCCAGGTTTTCAGCCTTGTCTCTGACTACTGCTTAAAGCAGATTATGGCAACTAGTGGTTTATGCTGTGGGCCAACTGTTTCATTCGGGTTTACTTTGCAATCACTGATTGTACCCCAGTGCCCTTTCCTTACTAGCTGGAAGTCTACCTGAGTTGCATGTGTATCACTGTTGTATGTGACCTTGTGTTTCTCTTGCTGAACCATGTGTTGTACATCATCAAACCATTTGCCAGACAGAAGCCTAGAACAGGAGTATAAAAAGGCCTCTCCATCTTTATTCCTGTTGCTTCACCCATGTGGACCTCATTTCCTATTTTGTCTGTCTGCCTGACTGTCGCAATATGTGCATTCAGGTCACCCATAAGTACCACCAACCCATATTGTCCTGCCTTATCTAGTAGGTCCTTCAAGTGCCACCTGAATGCACTCTTTTCCTCACTATCACAACCCTGCTGTGGGGCACAGGCTGAAATTATGAATACTGCCCTATCCTTACACTGGAGACTGATTGCCATGAGTCTGTCAGTAATTCTAAGTCTTCTGAATCCTCTTCCTCATCACAATTCCCACACCATTTTTAGTCTGTCCTCTTGCTGCAGTGCCCTTCCATCTTTCCTTCTGGACACAGGGATGTCCAGTCTTCTTGTTAGTATCATGTCTTCTACTTCCAAGCTCCGTCCTGTTAGTAAACCTGTACTGAGTGTAATAATTCTTAGTTCTTGTTCAGCAGATTGCTTGGTTTTATATCCAGCTTTCACTCAACAGAGCTATTCCAGGTAACCCAAACTAGGCAACTGGACACTGGCCAGCTAGTAGATTATTGACCTAGGGCTGCTGGGCTTGTACTGTATATGCAGTCACTGGACAATGGCTAGGGCTACACCATTATTATGGGTCTCTGTCGTTAATCAGAGTAGGCCAAGTCCTCAACCCACCACCAAGTATAATGCTCGTTTTTTGGCTCAACTCGACCAAATCATCTAAAAACAATTTATACATCACAGAGCGGCTAGCCCAGACAACATGCAGTCTTTGGTCAGTGATCTCCTATTTAGAAGATACTGCACACCACAGTTGATGGCGAAAGTGGTTGGTCTATGCAGCTGTCCACTACCAGGCACCATGTAGATTCTGTGCTGCTGCCTACAACTTCATTTGGGGATGAGTTTGAGGTAAAAGCACATTTTTGGGTGGTGGGAAGAACCCCACAGGGTCACCTGGAGAGCATGCAAATTCCAAAAAGCATTAGCTGGAGGTCAGGATGGAACCCTGTACATTGTGTATTGAAGGCAGAGACCTTAACCATTTTGCTAACTGTATCTTTTTTATTATTTTATTGCAAGATATGCTTTTTTATTTGCTGATGTTAAGTCTTGCTTGCAGTAAAGATGCATCCTTCATTTACCCCAATTCATTCCTGTCCACAATATTATTTTACAGTTTCCAGAGATTTGCCTTACAACACTTCCCCATTCTCCAAGTGATGGTTTATTTTGTTTTGTATCCTAGACTGATGCTTTAAAGAGTCTATGATTTAGCTACTTCACTTATGTGGTTAAAATAAATTAGCTATCTAGGCAGATAGAAAAACAGGCAGAAATATAATTACTGAAATGTGGAGTGACATTTCCAAGCCATGAGCAACTGATGTGTTGGAATTGCATGAAAGTCTCTCAGACTTTGATAAACTTCAAAGATTGTATCTGCTGCAGCAAGCAGGTCCCTCCTGGTGTGCACAGAAGTGCTGCAGTCAGTAACACATGGGGACCAATCACACATTCCTTGGAAATGATGTTCTTAATGTAGACATACAAGGTTTTAAAGTGTCCCATCCAGTCTGTGTTCTTGTAGCTTTTTATAAGTTACCTCCATTTGTGCTCTGAGTTAGTCAACACTACATCCTCTCCACTGGATCGTAACTACTATACAACGGATTTGAAACATCTGTAGAAAGTACTTAAGTTTCATGCATACACTGCTGCTGTGTTAACTCTTCCCTTATTCCCTACATTTTTTGTATTCTAAATTGTAAAGCTTTGGTTTGTACTCTAGACTAGAAAGGAACTGAGTCATTTCTAGGATTCCCACTCCTTAAGAACCTTAAAGTGTACTGTTCTTCTGTTGGCCAGAGGGGTTGTTGTGAATTTTTTAAAAAATGTTCTGCCTTTTTACAAGTTATCCATGTTTGTGTGGCCCATGGCTCATTCACAGAGAGATCTGCAATGCTTGAAATCCTTGCCACTAGACTGTGACTGTTGTACAATAGATTTGACTATCAGCTTTAAGAATCTGTGATGGGTACTTATTGCATATGTGCAGTGTTAGTTTTGCCCTTATTTTTGGCATTTTTTTGTAATCTAAGTTGGAAAACGTTTGGTTTGTACTTTAATGAGAGTAGAGAGGAGCCAAGTCGTTTCCAGGTTTGTGATTACTAATGAACCTTAAAGTGTGGTGTAGTGATATTGGCCAGAGATGCTTTTGAAATTTTGAAAACTTTTATGCCTTTTTATTTTTTTTTTATTTTATTTATTTAACATTTGTTAACCGGGCTGGTCCAGCTGGATATATTTCCATTTTCAGTGGAGACCTGGGGAGAAAAGCTCCAATTTCAACAACCACCACCACAGCAAAAAAGGTTTAAAATTGAATACACATTAGTCTAATAGATACAACATGCATCGACAGCTCATTTTACAGCATGTAAGTCTAGGGCAGTCCATAGACATTATTAGAGGTATCTTTAAAACCTAGATAAAAATAGTTACACAGACAGTAACTTTCCTATGGTTAATTTACTAAACATATTATCAGAAAAATAGTTAGGGAAGAAAAGGAGGAGGTATAAAGCAAAAGGCAGGAAATACTACCAACAGGGTACATTCTTAGCTGAGTAGAAAGGATAATAATTGTTGTCAAGTAGTAGAGATTATTTGAGTTGCCTCTAAAGTAGAGGGATAGACAGGAAAGAGAAGAGAAGAGTAGAACGGCAAGAAATGACAAGAGATACCTAGAAATTCAGTCTGGGAAATTGCAAGGGCATAGCCAGTGATTTGTAAGATATTTCTTAAGATTTTGCTTAAAATAAGTTTATAAGTTAACTGAGTTTATATGATATTCCACATTATGCAGCAGCAGTTACCAGTACCCTGAATAAAGTGCTAGCACTTAGAAACGTAACTTTTCTTATAAAACTGACCCCATAAATTCCTTCACGGAGTTAATACTCAATAGATGCACAATGTGCCCCTGGTTTGAGTGAAGAGGCACATTGTCATTTGTGTGCAGACCTAGCTTGTTAGTTTTACTCCGACAGCACAGTAAAACTGGAGTAAAACCCCACTGGGACCACTCCCTGACGTCCATGTTAGCTTCTGGACCCATGGACATACAATCTAAAAATTGTGTCATGTTTACTGGCAACCACTTACTTCTTAAATGTAGTGACACACAGTGTGTGTGTGCGTGTGTGTGTGTGTGTGTGTGTGTGTGTGTGTGTGTGTGTGTGTGTGTGTGTGTGTGTGTGTGTGTGTGTGTGTGTGTGTGTGTGTGTGTGTGTGTGTGTGTGTGTGTGTGGGGGGGGGGGTGATATACTTTTTTAATGACTCAGAAGGCAAAGCTCTCACATAAGGCCGATATATTTAACAATCAGGTTGTCAGTAACACACAACACTGCACTACACCTGTTTCACTAAATACAAATCAAACGTATAGACTTTCTTATGCTGAGGTTGTTAAAAGTAACCTACGTAAAACACAAAGGCCTCATAAATTTAGCCCAAGAAACAAGTATCCTCAGTGACCTTGCAAACACCCAACTCAGGCAGGGGTCTATATCAGAAGATCGACGTTTCAAAACTTTGAATCTGATATGGTCAACACCATATGATCGAAGTCTTGAAACTTTGAATCTTTTAACGGAGATCTCTGTACACCACGGAAAGGGAAGATTTCCCTTTTCTGCACTGTAGTGCAATCTCAGAGTTGGTATATTTAAGTAGCAGGGCGTATGGGGGTGCAGGAGTGCTTGCCTCCCTGCTTAGAGTGTTAAAATGGTTTGTTTTTGTTGGTCGTTGTGTTTTATTACATTTTCAGTGTTTTAAGACTCGATTATATGGTGTTGACTATATCAGAATAGAAGTTTTGAAACTTTGATAATGTAACATAGACCCCTCAGGCAGCACCTATCATGAAACCTGCATCTACAACTCACAGTTTCTCACCTCAAAATCCCATAAAGCAAACCTCTACACCATCCAACATCCCAGTCATAGGTGACAACATCATGTGATACTCTGATGCACCACTCAACAGGTGGGGTAAGGGGAGGGTCATCACCATACAACATCCCAGTAATAGGTGACACTATCGTGTGATACTCTGATGCACCACTCAACAGGCGGGGCAAGGGGAGGGTCATCACCATCCAACATCCCAGTCATAGGTGACACCATCATGTGATACTCTGATGCACCAATCAACAGGTGGGGCAAGGGGAGGGTCATCACCATCCAACATCCCAGTCATAGGTGACACCATCGTGTGATACTCTGATGCACCACTCAACAGGTTGGGCAAGGGGAGGGTCATCACCATCCAACATCCCAGTAATAGGTGACACTATCGTGTGATACTCTGATGCACCACTCAACAGGTGGGGCAAGAGGAGGGTCATCACCATCCAACATCCCAGTCATAGGTGACACCATCGTGTGATACTCTGATGCACCACTCAACAGGTTGGGCAAGGGGATGGCCATGGTCAGCTGCCTGTCAGGAGCCAAGATTCATGACATCACACATTCACTGATGTCCTTACACCACAGTTACATATATGACAGTCATAGTACATATGGGAGTAAATGATTGAGTCATACTTCTCTGGACTATTTGAAGAGAGACGTGATATTGATCTCGGAATGTCAGAGGCAGGTATGAACCTAGCCTTGAGCAGCAGTTTAGTATTTCCAAGAATGACACCACAATGCAAGCAAAAGGTTATGGATTTCAGCAAATGGCTTATCATCTGACGCCATTCTAAGAGATTCCAATATGTATCAGCCTTGGAGGTTGACAGTCCTCATTGCTTTGCCAGAGATGAACTCTATCTATCTCTCCAAGGCTTTTGTATATCTGCCAAAACCTTGTCTTCCTATACTGCCTTCTTTTAGGTAATATCAATCTCCAA
Source organism: Protopterus annectens (assembly GCF_019279795.1). Lineage (NCBI taxonomy): Eukaryota > Metazoa > Chordata > Ceratodontiformes > Protopteridae > Protopterus > Protopterus annectens. The sequence continues at coordinate 114,313,817 of NC_056746.1, read as the reverse complement.
ACCCATCCAAAATCGCAAGACAGAATCTCGATAACAGAAAGGTTTTGTTGCTGAATGGCAGGAGTCTTAAAAAAATCCTCATTCTACAGGAACTCCTTAGTCTGCATTGCTATATGCATTGTTAGCAGAGACCAGTTTCAAGACCATTGATAGCACCTTACAGCACATCAGTATAAAGCTTCCCTACTTGCCACATGTTCAAGTCCACTGCACTAGATGAAGACACTAAAGGCAGAGATGTCTCTGTACTGGTTAAATAAAGTGTCACCTCCAAACTTGTTAGACAGGGTAATGGCCTGGAACTCCTCCATTGTTGGTGTGTTGCTGTTATACTTGGTGGCTTTGCAGTTGCCCGTCCCTACTGTAAATCTGATCTGGGACACTCCTCCCAGACTAGTGTCATTAGCTCATTCTACCTAATAAAGAGAGAACATTTGATAAGGCCTTCTATTTCTCCTTTTTCACTTTCAAAAGAAAATTTTGCCTGAATCTCCTTGTGTTCCGACTGTGCTTCTCAAACATTTTGGAAATATAGAGTATATTTTAGAGCATTTATTATAACTGTAATAGCCTTAATATTGCTGCAGCTGAAGTGCTCTGGGTTGCACTGCATCTGAAGTGATTGTGTATTTTAGCTGCTTTTCTGTATATATAGACTTTTCTGTATATGTAGAATAGCTACTTATTCTGCTGTTTTACTGCATCTTAAATCATTTTTCAGTTGTGCACTTGCCTTGCTTCATTTAAAAAGTTTTAAATTGCTAATTTTGTAGAGTTTTAATTGCATTTACTGTTTAGGACTACACACTCAGCTTTGCTTGTCTCACTATTTTCTGTGCTCAGAGCTATCCAGACCTTGCTGTGGTAGAGGGAAGTCCTACTGCCTACCAGTGGGACTGGTGAGCATTGTACTGCATATCTAATGCTAGAGGAGTGGTTTCCAGCTCTGAAATTGTCATTTTATTAGCCTTTTTGGGCTGATTTCTATCCCTTTCAACTTTCTGGCTTAAAAACGCGTGTGTTTGCACATTTTTCACATCGTGCAGCACCACGGGGTTATAGTTAAACTATTCCAGGTGCCAGAAAGTCTGCTCTTCAAATTTTCCCTTAAAACTAGCTGGTTTCTCAGTAGTAGAACTAAAATCTGAACCCCTGTGACTAGCACTTGCTCTAGAACCTGCTGTAAAGCACTAGGAAGCCTGAAACTGATACAAGCACTTAGCTCTCCTTGTCAATAAGGAGAAATTAATCATAGGCACTAAACAGCCTATAATTGCAAAGTACCTTGCAAAGGTAAGGGAAAACAGCTCTTAAACTTTACAAAAAAGCACTTAAACAGGCATGTCCAAGGGTCAGCTTCCAGTGATGTCTCCTGTCTACATGGTGAATCTGGGCATACTGGGGCAATGCGGCAACTGCCTCATGTACACAGACAATCCTCTCCTCCTACCACCCAACACTACAACCTGCGAGAGATGCACTTACATAGCCAAACTGGAAGCAAAGCTCACTCCAGCCAAGATTGTGCTAGACAGTCAAGAGGAGAAGGTTAACACCTGCATTACACCTCAAGCAACTCATAGCCCTTCAAAACCCACACCATCAACACCCACACATAGCAACACTAAACCCACATATGCAGAGGCCCTTAACATTAACCTGCCCAAGCAACAAGGACCTCCAAAGGCGAAATGCAAACAAACACCAGTCACAACCAAAGTGACACATAGCTCACAACACCATTGTGTCAATCAACAACAGCCCCTAAGGCAAGAGAATGTACCCAACACTTTAGTCATAGGTGACTCTATAGTCAGGCACACTGATGTCCCACTCACCAGGCTGAACAAGGAGAAAATTACAGTCAGCTGCCTGTCGGGTGCCAGGATCCGCCACATAACGCATGCACTCAAGTCAATCCACAACAAGTACAAATATGACTCTGTCATTGTCCATGTTGGAGTAAATGACTTGAGACGTACCTCCCTGGACTACATGAAAAGAGACGTGGAAGAGCTCTTGGATCATGTAACCCAGGCAGGTATGACCCTAGTAGCATCCTGCCTTCACCCAGAATGATACCACAGTATAAGGACAAAATGATTGACTTCAACAATTGGCTAAGCTTTTGGTGTCATTCAAAGAGGATCCAGTATTTGTCTGCCTGGGAAGACATGATTGACAAACCACGATGCTTTGCCAGAGATGGTCTGCACCTGTCACCCCTGGGATTCAGGTTACTGGCTAAAGCTCTTGCCACCCCATAGTGCCTTTTTTAGGCAAGGTTCAAAGGATAAAACCACCACCGTAACAGATACAAGCATGCAAAATCTGAAGGTAATGCTACTCAATGCTAGAAGTCTAAACCTCAAAATGCACTCTCTCGAGGCACTCCTAAAAATGGAGAACATAGATATCTGTGCAGTAACTGAGACCTGGTTCAAGGCTGCAGAGAGCACCCCTGCAATACCAGGCTACAATTCGTACCACACTTTTTGGCCACAAAACCAAGACCGAAACACTAAAGGTGGAGGAGTGTCCATATTCACCAAGGATATTTACACCTCCAGGCTAGTTGCCCAACACAATGCATCTGAAATTCTCCAGGTGCAACTAACACTAGGTAAGACTGCAATCCAAATTGTAACTTGCTACAGATCCCCCACCATGCCCCAAGATTCTCACTAGACCTTTCTAAACATACTGGAAAATATTAAGATACAACCAAACACCCTAATACTGGGTGATTTCAACTACCCTGCCATTAATTGGGAAAACTACTCGGGTACCAACTCCTTTTCCCAACGGTTCTTGGAATTCATAAATTCCAATGCCCTGGATCAACTAATCCATTGTCCCACCAGGGGCTTCAATATCCTAGACCTAGTCATTACCAACATGGGAGATAGATGCACCACACCAGTGGTCACCCCCTCATTAGTCAGGTCTGACCATAAACAAATCACCCTTGACATCCACACCCCCCCCCCCCCAGTAAGGAAACCTCCTTAAAAAACTTCTCCAAAGCCAACTTCATGCTACTGAAGTCAGAAGTGACAAACTTCACAACACCCACACAGACGGGATCTGGAAGTTCGACTGCAGAATCCTACACTAAGGCACTGTACAAGCACATCCACTCGTGCATGAATCGTGCCATCCCAAATAGAACCAAGATGCTCTTCTCCAAAAAAATGAAGCCAAACTGGTGATCCCCTGCTATAAACAAACTATACAATAGAAGGAAGAAACTGTTGCAGAAAAGAGGAAAATCCCAGGATGCAAAAATCCCCCTCACCAGCCTCAGTAAGAAGCTCAGATTCCTCATAAAATCCTCAAACGCTAGTTATGAAAATAAAATTGCCAAAGATTCCAAAGACAACCACAAGGCATTCTATAGTTATGTCAAAAATCTAAATGGCAATGCTCAGATCTGCTCTGAGTTACAACAGAATGGCATTAAATATACTAATCCCAAGGATATTGCCAATATCCTGGCAGATCGATTTAGTGCCAACTTCACCTCCCTCTCACCCCCTACAGGGCCCATCTCAATACCAAAAGATTGCCAAATTCCGATAATCATGGCCACACAGGTAGAAACCGCACTCTTCAAAGCTAAGAATACATCACCCATGGGACCAGATGACATCCCAGGCTGTGTACTACATGAACTACAAAATGAACTGGCACCTCACCTAAGTGTGATGTTTAATCATAGCCTCACCTCAGGCTTTGTGCCCACTGAGTGGTGCACAGCTACAATTATCCCACTCCACAAGAGAGGATCTGCCTTGGATCCCGGGAACTACCGTCCTATCAGTCTGACAAGCCTGATCTGCAAGGGCATGGAATGCATTATCATGGAACTTATAAACAAAGACACTGGCAACCTTCAAACACTGGACCCCACCCAGTTTGGGTTTGTGAAGGGCCGATCTTGTCTCCTGAATCTGATTGACTTCTTTGAATCAGTCTCCAGAGCTGTGGACAAGGGTAAGGTGGTCCACACAGCCTGTCTGGATCTCGCCAAGGCCTTTGACACCATCCCCCACTCTGGAATCATAGATAAACTTACTAAGCTGGGCATAAATCCCTATGTCACTCGATGGGTTGCCAACTGGCTTACTGACAGAACCCAGACTGTAAAAGTAGCCGACTCCAAATCCAGCTCCAGACAAGTGACAAGTGAAGTACCTCAGGGTTCAGTCCTGGGACCACTCTTGTTTGGCATCTACTTCTCTGAAGTACAAGCCAACACTAAGGGACTCTGGCTAACAAAGTTTGCAGATGACTGCAAACTGGGAGCCATTACTGAATCCCTAAATGATGTGGACATTCTACAAAAGGGCCTTACAGAAACAGATGCCTGGTGCCAGAGCCATGGGCTCAAGCTTAATGCCAAGAAATGTATAGTTATCCCCTTTGGAAAAAAACATGTACCCATGAATTACCACATAGGTGGCAGGACACTAAACATTGAAAGTGTGATGAGAGACTTAGGGACACAGGTGGACAGTGGTCTCACTTTCAATAACCACATCGCCACAACAGTCAGGAAATGTTTCTATGTGGCACACCTCATCACTAAGAGCTTTTCATCCAGAAAAAAGGAGGTCATTGTCTCACTGTACTCATCCCTCATTAGACCCATTATAGAGTATAATGCCTTGTTTGGTATGTACCTCACAAGACATCTGCAACAGCTGGAAAGGCCACAGAAATACCTCACTAAAAGAATCACAGGCCTAAAGCAAATGCCATATGCTGACTGTCTAAAAAAACTCCAGCTATACTCTGTGGCATATCGTCTACTCAGAGGCAATGTCTGCTTAACATACAAGGCCATGTCAAACCCTGAGCTGTTGGACATGCTCCACTTAAAGAAATCCCAACTACTCAGAGCCACATTCTCCAGAGATCTAAACCTTATCATCACAATAAACAAAACATGCTGGAGGGATAGGCTCCTGACCCAGAGACTCCCCATACTCTGGAATAGACTGCCCATACATGTCAAGCAGAGCGCCTCATTGGCCCTCTTCAAAAGGAACCTTGATGATTGGATGGGAGATAGGAAATTCACCCCGGGATCATGGGAATTGTTATGGCTAGGCTTGCATAGGCCTTAGAGCCGATAGCCTAGTACCAACCTATGAACCTATTAATAAAACATTAAACACATCACAGCCAACTGCAGGCCCCACCTCTATGATCCCCTTCATCCATAACTCCTACCTGATAAGTATGAGGTCCTGTGCATCAAACCAAACAACATTCTCCCAGTGTATTTCAGCTAAATTGTAAGACTTGTGCATCTTCTAACATATATGCCTAGAGATTTCTAGACTTTAGTAATACAAACTCTTTGCACCAGTTAATCTGCATCCCAGCTAGGGGTAATAAAATTCTAGACTTGGTTTTTACCAATATCGGACAGTGTGTTCCATACCAAGTGTGTCCCCCCTTCCTAATAAAATCAGACTATAAATCAGTTAAATTCTCCATAAGACTGAAGCTGGAAGCATCTTCCAATACCCCACTATTCAGAGATTATGCAAAGGGTAATCTACTAAAACTAAGTGAAGACCTGGCTAAATTCACTTTCTCTTCCCAATGTGATGACTCCATTGGATATACAGAATCATTTACCACCAAATTCTATGCTTATATAAATAGATGCATAAAGCTATTTGTTCCCCTCCAAAGTAAGTCCAATCCCAAATTCAAAAATAAATACATGTGGTGGAACCCAAATATAAACAAGCTCTACAAAAAAGAAAATAACTATTTGCATGTAAAAAATAAACGTAACTCCCAATATGCCAAAATGCTCTTGCAAAAATTAACAAGGAACTCTAATCTCTAATCAAATCAACCAAAGCCAGATACAAGGTAAAACTAGCTACCCAGACAAAAGACAACCAGAAAACCTTTGTTAACCTTCTCACATCATATACATTCTTCTACACCCCCCCAAATCTCCCAAGAACAAGTCCTCAAGTCACTATCCAAGGCGAAGGACATGGCTTCTTCAGGGCCGGATAGCATACTATAGTGTCTGCTGACCAGCCTGAAATAAGACCTGTCAAACACCCTACAGGAACTATTCAGTATCAATTTCCAAAGAGGCTATCTGCTGGATGAATGGAGGACAGCAGCAGTTATCCCCCTGCACAAGGCTGGGTTGTCTCCTGACCCAGGTAATTCTGGACCCATAAGTCTGACCAGCCTCATCAGTATGGCTTTAAGAAGGATTATTATGGAATTAATAAATAAGGACAAATGTAAACTCCAAACTCTTGACCTAAGCCAGTTCTGCTTTGTCAATGGCAGATCCTACTCAGCTTGGAAGACTTAAAGGTTACTAAAGTAACAGAAGAGGGAAAATCAGGAAACACCACATATCTAGATCTTATTAAGGCATTAAACACCATTCCTTACTCGGGTACTGTTAATAAACTGTCCCAGCCAAATTTTAATCCTTGCATAACTCAATGGATAACAAAGTGAATCACAAGTAGAACCCCAAAAATCAGAATGGGTACCTCCTTCTCATCCATCATCAGCAGTGATCCCATAGACTTTGTCCTTGGACCACTGCTCTTTGTCCTTGGGCCACTGCTGTCTGTTCTTGGGCCACTTTTCTTTGGAATTTACTTGTTGGAGGTTAATGCTAATGTTAACAACTTATGACTGTCCAAGTTTGCTAAAGACTGTAAATGTGATGCCATTATAAATTCTCTGAAGAATACCAAAATCCTCCAAGAAGGCCTTTTTCTAAACAAATAGCTTATGTCAAAACCACTGACTAAACCTAATGCCAAAAATGTACAAAAGTATTCTTTGGCAAGCAGTCCATCCAATGTTGCTATCACATTGAAAACATCCCCTTAGAAATGGATCCAGTAGTTATGGACACTGGAACCTGTATGGACAATAAACTGTCCTTTTTATTACACAGGATATTAGTAATTGTACAGAGTCCAGGTCCAGGGATGTAATCATTCCACTATATTCAGCACTTATTAGGTTGATCATTTAGTATAATGTACCCTTTGGCATCTATGTGTCTAGACACTTGACATGATTTGAGTGCCCACAGGGTTTTCTCACCAAGAAAACCAAGGTCCCAAATCATAAGAACTACACTGATCACCTCATTGCCTTGTTTCTATTCTTGGTATCACACAGATTGCTGAGGGGTTACCTCAGCCTCACTTACAAAGCCTCAACAGACCCCCTCCTGACCTACTGCACATTAGCAAGTTCTTTTTTGGGATAAACACCTGCTCGAGAGGTCTTAATCTCTTCTGAAAAATAAATAGAAAATGTTGGAAGGGCAGGAAATTATACTTTTTCTCTGCACAAAAAACAAAGTACTTTTCTTACTCTGTTCAAATGTAATCTGGGTGAATGGATGGGAAACCACAAATTCATGCGAGGACTAACACCCTTGTCCTTTATGGAAAGGAGTAACATGTAAATGCCCCACTTGATCTGGGCTATTCTTATTTAAATTATAATGGCAAAATAACTTAACTAAAATGCATGGCTAGGCTTCTAGAGAACTTCAAGGGCCGATAGCATAGAAAGAAAAAAAGTAAAAAAAAAAACTGTAAGCCTACCTTTCCTGTAACTAGTGTCGTCCAGAAACAGATTTTCTGTATCCAAGACTGTATGTAAGCTTCTGAGCCCCTCAAGCCTTTCTGTGTTGGAGGGAAGCCTTCTAGCTTGTCAGTGGGAGTGGTAAGCACTAGGTAACCTGTCTACCGCATAAGGAGTGGTTCTGGCCGTTTGGGCAGTTTTTCCATCTCTCTCAACTTTCTGATTTAAAAGCCTGCATTTGCACTTGTTTCCTTCCTGTAACTAGTCTAGTGCAGATACAGATTCTTAGTTTTAGCACTTGAATTTGCTTATTCGTGCTCAGCACTTGTTCAGAACTTGTTGTAAGCACTAAGTAAGCTACTAATTACTACAGCACTAAACCTTCCTCATTACCTACAGGAAAACAGTTTTTGCATTTACTTTCCTCACTTGCCTAGAGAAAAACAGCTCTTGTACTCACTTTCCTCACTTATCTAGAGGAAATAGTTTTTTATTCAGGCATATCCAAGGGTCAGCTCCCAGTGTTCTCTCCTGTATATCTGATGAATCTGGGCATCTTGGGGCAATGTAGAAATTGCCTCATGTACACAGACAGCCCTCTCCTCCTACCACCCGACACTACAACCTGTGAGAGATGCACTTATCTAGCCAAACTGGAGGTAAAGCTCTCTACAACCAAGACTGAACTTGACATTCAAGAGGAGAAGGTAAACACTTGCACCACACCACACTTATCACATAGTCTCACTAAATCTACACCACCAAAATCCACACATAGAAACACAAAAACATTTGTGGAGGCTCTCAGTAATAGTCTGCCCAAGCAACAGAGACCTCCAAAGCAGAAATGCAAACAACTTCCACCCCCAACACAACCCAAATGACACATAGCCCACAGACTCAGTGTGCCACTCAACCACAGCCAATAAGGCAAAATAACATATCCAACACACTAGTCATAGGTGACTCTATAGTCAGGCACACTGATGTCCCACTCACCAGGCTAAACAAGGAGAAGGTTACAGTCAGCTGCCTGTTGGGTGCCAGGATCCGCCACATAACCCACGCACTCAGGTCACTCCACAACAAGTACAAATATGACTCTGTCATTGTCCATGTTAGTGTGAGTGACCTGAGACGTACCTCCCTGGACTACATGAAAAGAGACATGGAAGAGCTCTCCGATCTTGTAGCCCAGGCAGGTATGACCCTAGCCCTGAGTAGCATTCTGCCATCACTCAGAATGATACCGCAGTACAAGGACAAAATGATTGACTTCAACAATTGGTTAAGCTTCTGGTGTCATTCTAAGGGGATCCAATATCTGTCTGTTTGGGATGAGATGGTCGGTAGACAACGATGCTTTGCCAGAGATGGCCTGCACCTGTTCCCCCTGGGATTCCAGATACTGGCTAAGGCTCTTGCTGCCCCTATAGTGCCTTTTTTAGGCAAGGTTTAAATGACAAATTCACCACTGTAACAGGGACAGACAAGCAAAAACTGAGGATAATGCTACTCAATGCTAGAAGTCTAAATCTCAAAATGCACTCACTCAAGGCACTCCTTACAATGGAGAACATCGATATTTGTGCAGTGACTGACACCTGGATCAAAGCTCCAGAGAGCACCCCTGGACTACCAGGCTATAACTCATACCACACTTTTTAGCCATGTAACCTGGACCGGAACACCAAAGGTGGAGGTGTGTCCATATTCATTAAGGATATCCACACCTCCAGGTTAGTTGCTCAGCATAATGCATCCAAGGTTATCCAAGTGCAACTAACTCTGGACAAAACTGCAATCCAAATTGTAGCTTGGTACAGATCCCCCACCATGCCCCAGGATTCCCACTCCTCTTTTTCTTGATGTACTGGAAAATATTAGGGTTCAACCAAATATCCTAATAATGGGCGATTTCAACTACCCCACCATTAACTGGGAAAACTACTCATGTACTAACTCCTTCACACAACGCTTTCTGGAATTCATAAACTCCAATGCTCTGGATCATCTTATCCACACCCCCAGCAGGGGCAACAATATTCTAGACCTAGTCATTACCAACATGAGTGACCGGTGTTTCACACCTGAAGTCAACTCCTCGTTGGTCAGATCTGACCATAAGCTAATCACTCTTGAAATCCACACCCCGCCCCCACCACCCATTAAGGAAACCACAGTAAACACTTTCTCCAAAGCAAACTTCATGCTTCTTAAGACAGAAGTGGCGAACTTCATGACACTCATGCAGATGGACAATACAGTTACGACTGCTGAATCCTACACAAATGCATTCTATAAGCACTTACACGAGTGTATGGATTGTGCTATCCCAAACAGAACCAAGATGCTATCCTCCAAAAAAGGGAAACCAATCTGGTGGTCCTCTGCCATAAATAAACTGTACAACAGAAGGAAGAAATTTTTGCAAAAGAGAGTAAAATCCCTTGAGTGGAGGAGCTCCCTGGTCAGCCTCAGTAAGAAGCTGAGATCCTTTATAAGATCCTCCAAAGCTAGCTACGAAAACAAAATTGCCATTGATTCTAAGGATAACCACAAAGCATTGTATAGCTATGTCAAGAATCTCAATGGCAATACCCAGATCTGCTCTGAGTTACAGCACAATGGCACAAAAATTACAGAGCCGACTGATATTGCCAACATCCTGGCAGATAGGTTTAGTGCAAACTTTACCCCCCCCCAAAGGGCCCATATCTATACGGGAAGAATGCAGAGTCCTTGTAATCACAACTACACAGATAAAAGCTGCACTCTCTAAAGCCAAAAATACAGCATCCATGGGACCAGACAACATCCCAGGCTGCATTTTACATGAACCTCAGAATGAACTGGCTCCCCACCTAAGCACCATGTTCAATCATAGCCTCAAATCAGGCTTAGTGCCCACTGAATGGTGTACAGCAACAATTATCCCACTCCACAAAGGGGGAGCCACCACTGTTCTCAGGAACTATCACCCTATTAGCCTGATGAGCCTGGTCTGCAAGGCCATGGAATGTATCATCATAGAACTCATAAACAAAGACATTGGTAACCTCCAAACTCTGGATCCCACCCAGTTTGGGTTTGTGAAAGGCAGAACATGCCTCCTGAACCTGATCGACTTCTTTGAGGTAGTCACCAAAGCTGTAGATGAGGGTAAGGTGGTTCACACAGCCTATCTTGACCTCGCCAAGGCTTTCAACACCATCCCCATTCTGGAATTATAGCTAAACTCACTAAACTAGATATAAATACCTATGTCACAAGATGGGTTGCCAACTGGCTCACTGACGGAACCCACACTGTAAAAGTTACACACTCCAAATTTGACCTCAAACCAATGACAAGTGGAGTACCAGAGGGTTCAGTCCTGGGACCTTTCCTGTTAGCCTAACAAAGTTTGCAGATGTCTGCAAACTAGGAACCATAGTCAAGTCCCCAAATGATGTGGAAATCCTACAGAATGGCCTCACTGAGACAGATGCCTGGTGTCGGAGCCATGGCCTCAAGCTCAATGCCAAAAAGTGCATTGTCATCCCCTTTGGTAAAAACTCTGTACCCATGAACTACTACATAGTCAGCAGTCTACTTTACACCGAATGTGTGATAAGAGACCTTGGGACCCAGGTGGACAGTAGTCTGTACTTTGATAGTCACATCGCCACAGTAGTCAGGAAGTCCTTCTACGTGGCACACCTCATCATAAAGGGGTTCTCATCCAGGAAAAAAGAGGTCATTGTTCCCCTCTACTTGACACTCATTAGATCTATTATAGAGTACAACACCCCTTTTGGAATGCATCTCACAAGACATCTGCAGCAGCTGGAAAGGCCACATAAGTACCTCACAAAGAGGATTACTGGCATCAAATAGATGCCCTATACTAACCATCTCAAAAAACTCCAGCTTTACTCCATAGCATCTCGCTTACTCGGAGGTGATCCCTGCCTAACGTATAAAGCTATGCCAAACCCAGAGCTGTTGGACATGCTACACCTAAAGAAATCCCAATCCCTCTGAGCTACACGCTCTAGGGACCTAAACCTTATCACCACAATAAACAGGGCATGCTTGAGGAATAAATTCCTGTCCCAGAGACTTCCCATACTCTAGAACAGGCTACCCATCTATGTCAAGCAAAGTTCTTCATTAGCACTCTTCAAGAAAAATCTTGATGAGTGGATGGGAAATAAAAACTGCAACCCGGGGATCACGTCTTTGTCTCTGCTTGACAGTGGCACTGGTAAATAACTTTCTTGGGTGGCATACGCCAGGGAACCTTGTTGGCTAGGCTTACGTGCACCCTTGGGCTGATAGCCTAGTACCTACCTATGATCCTATAAGAAACTATGATATTATGAACTTGTACAGTGTTAGTTCCAATCATATGGAATTTATGGTGAAGGTTAGAATGGCTACTAGAAAAGTAAAGAACAAAATTAGGGTCAGGGCCTTACAGAATTCAGTTGTACAACCAAATCTCAGATGTACATTTAACAAGACTGCTTAATTAATAAGAGTCTAAGGCCTTTCTGTGTTGATGAATACCATATGAAGGTCCTGATGTTGCTCTTAACACTTTTCTTGGATATGTTTGCTTTTTAAGGAAGTCTCAGCTACCCCATGAGATGTTTTGCATCCACACAGGCATTTTGCCAGGAGTATTGGAATTCCTTACATATTCTTAAATTTCCTCATAATTCTGGGGTACCTTTGAACTTTTAATCCTTTGATGTAAATGTACTGCTAAATATTTCCTCGCAACTGTCTGTAAATGAATCTCTGGCTAATTGTCAACCTTTTAAGAAATAAGATGCAACATCAGTCAAGGCAGGAACAACATACAAAAGTTGAGAATCATTTAAGTAAGGCTGTAATCAGAAAACTGAACTCATTCTTCAAATTTAGAGAGCTGAAGAGATTTTATGATATTTGCGGAATACCAGAATATATAAGATCTGACAAAAGCCATACTTTAAAAAATGTACTTTCCTTCTGACTTCAAAGCCTGTCATTACTCTATTGTGAATTATCATTGTTTTTTTCTATTTGAGATTGATGACTGGGTGTCAGACCCCTGATGGCACCACACAGGCGGGGGGGGGGGGGGTGTAATATTTTCTGTTGCACCTTGCAAAACTGCTCTGCTGTGTAAACTTCTATCAGAATGGAATGCAGGGTAATTTCTGGCACAAGTGATATAGGCAGCTGTGCTGGCTGAGAGGGGGCATAAAAGTTAAAACAAATAAATAAATACATAAAAGAAACTGCCACACCTTCACCATCTCTTTAATTTCCTGTTTAGCTGCTTTGCTCTGGCATGTGACATAATCTCCAATAAGTTTTTTATTGACTTAGATTTACGGCCAATGCCGTTAAGAAAGAGACGTTCCTGGAAGTTTATAGTCAACATGCGCTTTCTAGAGTTACAGGAAGTGCTGTGTTTTGTAAACTGGACAGACAGATATTGAAGGCTGCCTGTCTTTATGTGGGAAGGCTCTGGTATTTGTACTTTGAACAGAATAGATGGACAGCACAGTCTAAGTGTAACTGGCAAGAACTGCTGAATTGGACAGCAGCTAGCCAGTCAAGGTGCTGTATTTGGAAAGCTAGAGAGCTGATATTGAAGGCTCCTAATATTTGTGTGGGAAGGCTTTTCAGACAGCCAGGTGTGTGTGTGTGTGTGTGTGTGTGTGTGTGTGTGTGTGTGTGTGTATATACATGCATGTGTGTGTGTGTGTGTGTGTGTGTGTGTGTGTGTGTGTGTGTGTTTTGTGTTTGTGCGTGTATGTGTATATGTGTGCATGTGCTTGTGTATGCGTGTGTGCATGCATGTATGTGCGCATGCAAGCATGTGCGTGCATGTGTGTGCATGTATTTGTGTGTGCGCGTGTGTGTACGTGCATGTGTGTGTGTGTCTTTGTGTGTGTGCGTGTGTGCATGTGTGTGTTTGTGTGTGTGTGTGTGTGTCCATGAGTGCCTGTGCATGTGCGTGCATGTGTGTGCATGTGTGCTCATGTGTGCATGCGTGCTTGTGTGCATGCATGTGCGTGTGTGTGTGTGTGTGTGTGTGTGTGTGTGTGTGTGAGTGAATGTGTGTGTGCATGCATGCGTATGTGTGTGTGTGTCTGTATCTGTGTGTGTGTGTGTCTGTATCTGTGTGTGCATGTGTTTATGTGTGTGCATGAGTGCACGTGTGTGTGTGCACATGCACACATGTGTATGTGTGCGTGTGTTTGTGCGTGTATGTGTGTGTGTGTGTGTGTGTGTGTGTGTGTGTGTGTGTGAGTGTGTGTGTGTATGTGCATGTGTGTATATGTGTGTGTGTATGTGTGCGTGTCTGCATATATGTGTGTGTGTGTGCGTGTGTGTGTGTGTGTGTGTGTGTGTGTGTGCGTGTGTGTGTGTGTGTGTGTGTGTGTGTGTGTGTGTGTGTGTGTGTGTACTTTTTCTGAACTCAGACTTGAACTAGATAAATTACTGAGGATGACAATAACATCAGTCATACAAGTTTAATAATTGCTATTCAGAACATTCTCTTACATTGTTTTTGGGTGACAACACAAGGAGCACTGTCTAGTTAAATGACTTGCTCAGAGTCACACTTAAGCCAGATAGAGGTAAAAAGAATCAAACTCCGTACCCAGAGCTACAGAAGGCAGGTCAGTAGGAGTTTTAACCCTGATCCTCCGCACCAACTGCCAGACCTTCGTTAACTTTTTCTTTTCAGGTCAGTCATTGAGGATTTCAGTCAGTCAATAATTACTGCTCGGAAAATAAATGCCCATACAATACCTGCCATTGTGCTGTTAACCTTTTAAATGAATTAAGAGTTGTATGACACATAATGCTCTGAGCTGTTAACAAACTGCTTCTTGTAATCCAAAGTACAGGGTTTGTGTCCTTCTATCTCCTTTTGCTTAATGAGATTTTGAGCAAGTCATGCAGACAGCGTTCCTGAGTCACCTCTGAAAACAGACACAATCTCCAATGTAATTACAATGTTAATAATAAATAAAAAAAAGAACAAAAGTGTTTCTTTTTGAGCCTTTGTCCTGAATTATGGAACAAACTAGTTGAGAAGTATTTTGATTTTCTGGCAAATGTTGTGGATTGCAGTCACTAAATAATGACAGACATGTGAGTTTCAGAATTAGTGACTTTCATAAAATGCTTGCTAATGCAAACTTGTTATTGTAGAAACTTTCCATTTCCATTGGACTGTTTTCAAGATCATGCTCTCCTAATGACATTTGTCTGCCCTCCTAAATGCTGTTCTCTACCTGTTGAAATTCCTCCCTGCATAGAGTGGTGATATGTAAATGCTTCGCCTACTAGATAGAAAATCAAGCCATCAGCATCTCAATCCTCCGCCGAGTTGGCCATCCTGCACCTGAGCCCAGATGGAAGACCTCCTCTATCCTGCAAGGCTGGCTCAAGCAAAAGAAAATATCTCACTTACCACCCTGGTCATGTAGTCCTTGACTTCTCTCTCTTTCATGCATCCTTCTACCAATTGATCATAATGTTGCAGAATATAGAAAAGATGTGACTTTTCTATTTCTATGATAAATAGTTCAATTCATTCACAGCTCATTTGGGTAAATTCTGAGCCACAGGATATTCTAATATGCTACAGAAGCAATAAGATCTGGCTCAAATAAACAAAGAAGTATTTTTTGAAAACTCAAAAACCTTTCATCTTCAAATTGCTTTCTCAAGTGATGACACATTTTTTAACTTTTTTAAGCACCTGTATAAGAGCTGTATACTTTTAAACCATTTTAGAAAGCAGTATAAGTGAGAAAGCTTATGTAAATTTAACAAATACTTGCTTCTTGGCTTCTTTGATTCATGTCTTGTGGCTTCTATGACTTTGTCTGGATAATTCCGGAGAGTAACGTGTAAGCTGTGAACAAGGTTAGCTTTTGAATAGCTAGTTAAATATTCTGATGCCACAGACATAACTGTGACAATACAAATGTCTGACATCTGTACGCATGGGTATGGTTGCTCAAATGCCCTTAATGTTATGATGAATTCAGACAGTTCACTGTCTTAATGGGACCAGATGTTTTCTGGCTTTAAATTCTAAAGGTATGATGAAGACTTAACCAATGTGGATGTGTTCTCTGCTCATGGCGAATATTTGTCTGCCTTAAACCCATTGAAAGTTGGTACAATACTCCCCCCATCCCATTATTACTCAAAAAAATGATACTAGGTAGTTCTTTTAGAGGGCAATCCAGAGAGCGATGCCTAGGTAGCGACTTGCTTAAAGTCACATAATGGGCAAATGGATACTGATAGAATCAAACCCAGGACTACAGGATGAACTTTAACCCTCTGTGCTAAACTGCAAAACCATACTGTTTGGTTGTTTAATTATTATGCTTTGGCATTCATTTTAATTGGTAATGGCTATAGTTCATTTACAGAGCAGACACATGGAGAAAAACACCACTAGCAGTAAACTAATAAGGATTAAATTTACAAAATACAAAATTATTTAAACTAATGCAGCATAACCAGTCTTAAATCCTAACAAAAAAAGAGTACTGTAATGCAGAATAAATCTGGAAAGTAAAAAACTAAGCACATTCATTTGCATTGTGCTTGTGTCTGACAAATTACACTTGGACTAAAATTTCAGTGCAGGCTGCTAGTATGACAGCTGACAGATGTAGTGAGAGAATCTTTTGATTAATTATCTGCGCTACAGATTAAGCTACAGATGTAGACAGACATACAAATGGCAGCAGAGGAATGTCCATTCACACACCGCCGACCCTGTATAAAATACTTAATTTATGCTACATGACAACAGATGTTGGGACAGAAAAATGAACCGCTTAAATGACAGAGGGTTCAGAAAGGGAAAGGATAGTTGCAAGAGAGATTATTAAAGGTAGCAGATAGAAGTAAGAAGAGTAATATAGGTAGATATCATATGTAAATGAGTAACAGCTTAGAGTAATGTAGGTTGATGTCATATGTAAAGGAGTAACTGCCTAGAATAATGTAGGTAGATGTCATACGTAAAGGAGTAACAACTTAGAGTATTGTAGGTAGATGTCATACGTAAAGGAGTAACAGCTTAGAGTAATGTAGGTAGATGTCATACGTAAAGGAGTAACTGCTTAGAGTAATGTAGGTAGATGTGATATGTAAAGGAGTAACAACTTAGAGTAATGTAGGTAGATGTCATATGTAAAGGAGGAACTGCCTTGAGTAATGTAGGTAGATGTCATATGTAAATGAGTAACTGCCTAGAGTAATGTAGGTAAATGTCATACGTAAAGGAAGAACAGCTTAGAGTAATGTAGGTAGATATCATATGTAAAGGAGCAACTGCTTAGTGTAATGTAGGTAGATGTCATACGTAAAGGAGGAACCACCTAGAGTAATGTAGGTAGATGTCATACGTAAAGGAGTAACTGCTTAGAGTAATGTAGGTAGATATCATATGTAAAGGAGTAACTGCTTAGTGTAATGTAGGTTGATGTCATACGTAAAGGAGGAACTGCCTAGAGTAATGTAGGTAGATGTCATACATAAAGGAGGAACTGCTTAGAGTAATGTAGGTAGATATATGTAAAGGAGGAACTGCTTTGAGTAATGTAGGTAGATGTCATATGTAAAGGAGGAACTGCCTTGAGTAATGTAGGTAAATGTCATATGTAAAGGAGGAACTGCCTTGAGTAATGTAGGTAGATGTCATATATAAAGGAGGAACTGCCTTGAGTAATGTAGGTAGATGTCATACGTAAAGGAGGAACAGCTTAGAGCAATGTAGGTAGATATCATATGTAAAGGAGTAACTGCTTAGTGTAATGTAGGTAGATGTCATACGTAAAGGAGGAACCACCTAGAGTAATGTAGGTAGATGTCATACGTAAAGGAGGAACTGCTTAGAGTAATGTAGGTAGATGTGATATGTAAAGGAGTAACAACTTAGAGTAATGTAGGTAGATGTCATACATAAAGGAGGAACTGCCTTGAGTAATATAAGTAGATGTCATATGTAAAGGAGTAACTGCCTAGAGTAATGTAGGTAAATGTCATACATAAAAGAGGAACTGCTTAGAGTAATGTAGGTAGATATCATACGTAAATGAGTAACAGCTTAGAGTAATTTAGGTAGATGTCATATGTAAAGGAGTAACTGCCTAGAATAATATAGGTAGATGTCATACGTAAAGGAGTAACAGCTTAGAGTATTGTAGGTAGATGTCATACATAAAGGAGTAACAGCTTAGGGTAATGTAGGTAGATGTCATACGTAAAGGAGTAACTGCTTAGAGTAATGTATGTAGATGTCATACGTAAAGGAGGAACAGCTTAGAGTAATGTAGGTAGATGTCATATGTAAAGGAATAACTGCCAAGAGTAATGTAGGTAAATGTCATATGCAAAGGAGGAACTGCTTAGAGTAATGTAGGTAGATATCATATGTAAAGGAGTAACTGCTTAGTGTAATGTAGGTAGATGTCATACGTAAAGGAGGAACCGCCTAGAGTAATGTAGGTAGATGTCATACGTAAAGGAGTAACTGCTTAGAGTAATGTAGGTAGATATCATATGTAAAGGAGTAACTGCTTAGTGTAATGTAGGTTGATGTCATAGGTAAAGGAGGAACTGCCTAGAGTAATGTAGGTAGATGTCATACATAAAGGAGGAACTGCTTAGAGTAATGTAGGTAGATATATGTAAAGGAGGAACTGCTTTGAGTAATGTAGGTAGATGTCATATGTAAAGGAGGAACTGTCTTGAGTAATGTAGGTAGATGTCATATGTAAAGGAGGAACTGCCTTGAGTAATGTAGGTAGATGTCATATATAAAGGAGGAACTGCCTTGAGTAATGTAGGTAGATGTCATACGTAAAGGAGGAACAGCTTAGAGTAATGTAGGTAGATATCATATGTAAAGGAGTAACTCCTTATAGTAATGTAGGTAGATGTCATACGTAAAGGAGGAACCGCCTAGAGTAATGTAGGTAGATGTCATACGTAAAGGAGGAACTGCTTAGAGTAATGTAGGTAGATATATGTAAAGGAGGAACTGCCTTGAGTAATGTAGGTAGATGTCATATGTAAAGGAGTAACAGCTTAGAGTAATGTAGGTAGATGTCATATGTAAAGGAGTAACAGCTTAGAGTAATGTAGGTAGATGTCATATGTAAAGGAGTAACAGCTTAGAGTAATGTAGGTAGATGTCATATGTAAAGGAGTAACTGCTTAGTGTAATGTAGGTAGATGTCATACATAAAGTAGTAACAGCTTAGAGTAATGTAGGTAGATGTCATATGTAAAGGAGGAACTGCTTAGTGTAGTGTAGGTAGATGTCATACATAAAAGAGTAACAGCTTAGAGTAATGTAAGTAGATGTCATATGTAAAGGAGTAACAGCTTAGAGTAATGTAGGTAAAAGTCATATGTAAAGGAGTAACTGCTTAGTGTAATGTAGGTAGATGTCATACGTAAAGGAGGAACTGCCTAGATTAATATAGGTAGATGTCATACATAAAGGAGTAACTGCTTAAAGTAATATAGGTAGATGTCATACATAAAGGAGTAACTTCTTAAAGTAATATAGGTAGATGTCATAGATAAAGGAGTAACTGCTTAAAGTAATTTAGGTAGATGTCATACATAAAGGAGTAACTGCTTAGAGTAACATAGGTAGATGTTATATGTGAAAGAGTAACTGCTTAAAGTAATATAGGTAGATGTCATATGTAAAGGAGTAACTGCTTAGAGTAACATAGGTAGATGTTATATGTGAAAGATTAACTGCTTAAAGTAATATAGGTAGATGTCATACATAAAGGAGTAACTGCTTAAAGTAATATAGGCAGATGTCATACATAAAGGAGTAACTGCTTAAAGTAACATAGGTAGATGTCATACGTAAAGGAGTAACTGCTTAGAGTAACATAGGTAGATGTTATATGTAAAAGAGTAACTGCTTAAAGTAATATAGCTAGATGTCTTGTGTAAAGGAGTAACTGCTTAGAGTAACATAGGTAGATGTTATATGTAAAGGAGTAACTGCTTAGAGTAACATAGGTAGATGTCATACATAAAGGAGTAACTGCTTAGAGTAACATAGGTAGATGTTATATGTGAAAGAGTAACTGCTTAAAGTAATATAGCTAGATGTCATGTGTAAAGGAGTAACTGCTTAGAGTAACATAGATAGATGTTATATGTAAAGGAGTAACTGCTTAAAGTAATATAGCTAGATGTCATGTGTAAAGGAGTAACTGCTTAGAGTAACATAGGTAGATGTTATATGTAAAGGAGTAACTGCTTAGAGTAACATAGGTAGATGTCATACGTAAAGGAGTAACTGCTTAGAGTAACATAGGTAGATGTTATATGTAAAAGAGTATCTGCTTAAAGTAATATAGCTAGATGTCATGTGTAAAGGAGTAACTGCTTAGAGTAACATAGGTAGATGTTATATGTAAAGGAGTAACTGCTTAAAGTAATATAGCTAGATGTAATGTGTAAAGGAGTAACTGCTTAGAGTAACATAGGTAGATGTTATATGTAAAGGAGTAACTGCTTAAAGTAAGGTTTTACATTGGCATACGCAGGGGCCTAAATGGAAAACAATGGTGAAAGTACTTTGTTATACGTAGAAATTGGTTTAGTGAATAAAAATATGATGCTAGTAAGATACTGGCAAGAGAATGTGTTCACACAGCTAAGGTTATTTTGTTCAGACCTGCATGATGTACACCTGGCATTTACAACACAGATATGCATGGAATCTAAGGATGACTGTTTTTTAAGGTATGCAATTCCTCTGGGTGTCTCAGTCAAGCTGTACCCCATGGAGATTGAAGCAGGATCATGTGTGTGTGTTTCTGTAAAGGTGCGTATTTTCTTTTAAACCCACATATAAAATCTGTCTGATCCCCAGCAGAAGTAGCAGCTCATTTGTGTATAAGTAGCATCCAAAATAAAAACAGCTTTCTCCTTGTTTACTGTAAGCTCAGTGGTCTGAAGACAGTTCCCCAAGAGTTCTCGAATTTCCTTGTCAACTCGGTGCAGAACCTACCCAAACAGTTATTTTTAATGATTTCATCATAAGAGTCAGTGATAACACAATGGCTAGAACAAAAGGCTCATACTCTGGAGGCTGTACATGTGATTTCTTCTGAACCATTGTAAAAAGGTAATTCATTTAATTTAATCTGTTATTTCTGCTAGAAGTGGTCATTTCAGGCTTGGAGATATGTCCAGCCTATTCATCATAACAACATTTGGATAACTTTCATTTGGAATGCACCCCCCCCCCCCAACTAGATCTCCATATCTTGAGATGGATGAATTTAGGAATATAAGAAAAGTGACAAACATTGAGCTGACATGCTTACTTAGCCAGCTCCTCAAGGGATGTACTGCTCATTCTTCAGTTTTTTTTTTAGAAAATCAACCACCAAGTCAGTGTATCATTTATATTTAATTTATGCTTACTGTTTTCTCAGTTTATGGGAACCCTAATTTAAAGGCGTTCTTCCCTTAGGAAGGCAGGGAACATATGGGAATGTACCTGGCATCTTGCTGATAAGAATCATATGTTCCATAATGCACAGGCCTGTTGTAGGAAGGCAATATTCTCATTCAAGGAGATTTATTCTGCCTACAAATAACCAGCAAACCACATGTTAATTGTTGGCAGGCTACAGAATCCAGTCTCTCTCATCATCTTGGTTCTTTGCAGCTCCTTTATACTTCATTTGCTTACTTTGCTACCCATCTGTATCCCATGCTGTATAATCCTTCTTCTCTGAAACTGTTGGACCTATCAAACAAATTAATCTATCATAGGATCATAGAATCTTAAAAAATGTATTCTAATGGCCCTAGGGTCCTTACCTGGCTAGCCAAGTTCTACCCTTATTTCCAGCATCAGCACCTGTTGCCTCTGTCCAAGATGGACAAAGGTGGAACCCCCAGGGTGAATTTATGGTTACCCATCCAATTGTCCAGATTGCTTTTGAAGAGGCCAATGAGGTGCTCTGTACATGAAATGGGAGTCTGTTCCAAAGGTGTGGTAACCTCTGGGAGACAAAATTGTACCTCCAGCAGGTTCTATTAATGTCACATATCAGGTTAATGTCTTTAGAGTGAGTAACCTGTGTACCATTTGACCTGTGGATATGCAGCATTTCCAATAAAGCAAGGTCAGAGATTGCCTTATATGCAAGGCAGCGATCACCTCTGAGTAGTCTGTATAAAACAGAATAAAGTGACAGTGATTTCAGTTAATTCACATAGGACAGATGCTGAAGATCTAGAATTTTCCTTGTAAGGAATCTTTGTGGTCTCTCCAATTGCAGCAGGTGCTTGGAAAGGTACATACCAGAAGGTGTGTTGTGTTCAGTTACTAGCCTGATGAGGGAAGAGTACAGGGAGGTTATAACTTATTTATTTCTGGAGGAAATGCCCTTTCTTATGAGATGAGCAAGATAGAATGCCCTTTCTACCACTGTGGTGACATGGTGATCAAAGGTAAGGTTGCTGTCAACCTGTGTTCCCAGGTCTCTCACCACTGAGTGCATACTTAGGGTGTTGCTGTTGATGCGGTAGTTAGCAGGAACATCCCTCTTACCGAAAGGGATGATAATACCATTTTTTTGCATTGAGTTTAAGTCCATGATGTAATCATTTGTTTGTGTAAGACCTTCTTGTAGAATGTTGACATAATTTGGAGATTCTATGACTGCTCCTAGTTTGCAGTCATCAGCAAACTATGCCAGCCACAGACCTTTAGTTTTTGCTTGTACTTTGGAGAAATAGATTCCAAACAGTAGAGGTCCCAGGACTGATCCCTGTGGAGCACCACTGGTTACAGGTCTGTTTGTGGAGATGGATTCCCTATTTTACTGTATGTGTTCCATCAGTGAGCCAGTTAACAACCCATCTAATGCTATGATGGTTGACACCTAGCTGGGTGAGTTTGTCAATGATGCCTGAATCGGGGATAGTGTCATATGCCTTGGCTAAGTCTAGGTAGACTGTATGCACAGATTTACCCTCGTCCAGGGCTTTGGTGACTGTCTCAAAGAAGTCCATCAGATTTAGCAGGCATGATCTCCTTTTGACAAATCCAGCCTGAATAGGGGCAAGTGTTTGGAGATTACCTGTATCTTTGTTGATAAGGTCCGTGATGCTTTGCTCCATGGCCTTGCAGATAAGGCTAGTTAACCTAATAGTTCCTGGGGTCAGTGGAAGCACCACCTTTATGCAAGGGAATAAATGTGGCCATTTTCTATTCAGCTGGGATGAAGCTGATACTTGCACTATAACTGAAAAGAGTACCCAATGGTGTTGCTAATTCTTTTTTTTTCCTCAAAAAAATTCTTTATTTTTCAAATACAGTTAAATAAATTCCATAGTATTTGTATAGAATGTCTTAAATAACTATGTACACTATTTACATCAGCCTGACACTATAACAGAGCTCAATAGATACAATTACTTTATAGGTATAACAATCCAGTTATCAGTGTGTATCTATTCAGTTATTGTAAAGTGTCAATCAATGATAAGACTTTTTTTCCATGGATTGTTAATAAATGGCTTAGGATGAATCCTTAATTATTTAATTTTAATTTTCAACATGTGGTCTTCAGTAGGGTGTAGAAGTCTTCCAAAGTCAGTATTGTGTTTGTATTCCATTGTCTTGTTATATACTTCCTTGAAATTGCAAGTATTTTCCATACTAGATACATATTTGACTCTTTTAAATGAGGACCTTCATACATATTTAATAATACTAGAGCTTTAGATAAGTTAAACGATTCATTAAATAAAGCATGTAAAAAGTTTTTAATACCATTCCAAAATGGCTTAATTTTAACACAGTCGAAAAAAATGTGATTCCAATCTGCATTGTGTATTTGCTCACACATCCAACATATTCCCTTTGTAGAAGAATTAATTTTAGTAATTCTATCTGGAGTTAAGAATGCTCTGTGCAAGCATTTCCAATTAAAACCTTTCCAGTATTGTGTAAAGAATGCATGTTTTATTGGGTCTATATTACGTCGAACTTCAAAAAGTTCGAATAATGTAATATCGAAGTTAAATATCCGAAACCTGAAAATAGCAAAGCCATGGCACATCGATTTTTTTTCCCAGGGAAAAAAAAATGGTGAGCCATTTTCGGGGCTTTGGTATTTCCTCCACTGTGATGTGATCTCAGAGTTGGTATATTTAAGTAGGGGGGTGTGGGGGCAAAGCCCCCCACTTTAGTTTAAGTTTTAGGTTGGAGGGTTTTTTTTTTGTTGGGGGAACAGTGATTGTTTTCCTTTTCCCTGGGAAAAAAATCGCTGTTCTTTCTGTTTGCTATTTTAATGCTTCGGACATTTAAGTTCGATATTACATCGTTTGAACTTTTTGAAGTTCGATGATATAATATAGACCCATTTTACTGATAATAAAATATTTGATTTAATTTCTTCAGTTAGCTGTAATAAGTGTCCTTTTGTTATATAATT
This sequence comes from Protopterus annectens, assembly GCF_019279795.1. Lineage (NCBI taxonomy): Eukaryota > Metazoa > Chordata > Ceratodontiformes > Protopteridae > Protopterus > Protopterus annectens. Next base: position 114,289,686 of record NC_056746.1, on the reverse strand, counting down.
CCAATATAAGGACTTGGGTGTTGTTTTATAATTTATCAATATCTTGTAAAATTTCAAAATGCTATTTCCCATTTCATAATCATTATATATGATTTCATATAGGTATTTCGTAAGTTTAGGTATTTCTTTAAATGAAGAATTACTAATTATTCTGCATAAATCTTGCAAATATGTCAGAATGCTTTGGATAGTTAGCCAATCTTGTTGTGGAATTTTGTATGTTGTTTCTGTTGTTTGCATATCCAGAACTATTAGTTCTTTGATACATTGAAACCAATAAACAAATCCTTTCTCTTCCCTGGAATTAATTATTTCTCTGTATTTGTTATGTGGATAGCTCTTTGTAACTTTGAATGGTGTTAAAATATCAAACTAGATTTTTAAATGTATATTTGCATTAATAATTTTCTTCAATGAGTCAGTGTAATAATTAATCATATGAGTTTTAGTGGGCTTAGTTATGTTATATTGCATACTAATACATAATATGTGCCATGGAAAATTATTTTTATCTGTTATTTCAAAATTTTCTTGTAAACCAAATTCATTTATTGATATTACAGTTAGTAATTCTTTCCAATTTGCAGAATATGTTGGACTTATCCAATCTGAGATTGTTTTAGATATTCATGCTTTTATATATGTTCCTATATCAGGAAAGTTTAACCCTCCCTGTTTCCATGGTGTGATATGATGTATTAAAGCTATTCAGTTTCTTTTGGGAAATCATAAAAATGTTATTAGGCATGAGTTTATTTATTTAAGTATATTCCTTTCTGGTAACAGTTGTATTGCCAAAGCTATATATAGAATCTTGGGTAGTAAAACCATTTTTATTAACTGTAGTCTATCTTCAATTGTTAATATTATTTTGTTCAACTTTTCCACAGAGATTTTAATTATATTGATGATATTATTGTAGTTTTTTTGAGGCTAATTCATTATTAATCTTGCATAACTCAATTCCTAGGTATTTTAAGGTAGATTCTTGTTTCCCTATAATGTGATTCTCCTTCATCTGCAATTGTCTTTTTTTTATTTAAAAATAAAAATTTTGATTTTGATTTATTGAAATGGAGTCCTGAAGTCCTGTAAAATGTGTCAGTTAAAATATCTAATTCCTCTAATGTCTCTTTTGTATTGGATAATGTTAATAATATGTCATCAGCAAAGAGCATTACTTTAGAATTGTATTGTTTATAAACATCTTCTCCTTTGATTTTTGTATTGTTACGTATTGAATCTGCCAATATTTCAATAGCCAAAGCAAATAGAATTGGTGACAGGGGACATCCTTGTTTAGTACCCTTTGTTATATGTATAGATTCAGAGGTGAAAGGCCCTAGCTTAATATATGCTAAATTATTTGTATGTATATATTCTTTAGTAGATGAACAAAGGAAGGAGGTCAAATAACACCAGAATTTTGAATAAATAGTCCCGATTTAGGGAATCAAAGGCTTTCTCTATATCTAAGCCAATTCTGTGTGTTTATTTTCTTTATTAACATAATCTATAAGAGAAATTATCCTTTTAATTTTGTCATGTGTGTGTCTATGATATATAAATCCAGTTTGATCATTATTTATTGTTTTGGATAGTGGTATTTTTATTCTGTTAGTTAATATTGTCATAAATATCTTATAGTCATTATTTAATAATGATATAGGTCTGTATGAGGTACAGAGGTTTGGGGATTTGTTTTCCTTTAAGATTGGTGTGATTAAGGAATATCTCCAAGAGGGTGGTATTAAAGGTTGTGACTGAATGTCTAAAGTTTTATGGAAGAGGGATAATATCTTTGAAGGAAAAAGTTTATATGTTTTCATAATTATGCCATCTATACCTGGAGCTTTATTATTTTTACCCTCTTTTATTGTATCTGTAATTTCTTTGTAGGATATGGGTGCTTGCAGATCTAGTTTTAATTTTTCTGGGATTTTTTTTGTATATTAGAACATTTTTCATCTAGATTAAATTGATTGATATTTCTTTTTGGAAATGTTCCATCTAGTGATTTCTATAGACATCAATAATGTCACCTATATCCGAGACATTTTCCCCTTTCTTTTCATGGAAGATACTTTTAATGTTATTAGCTTTTGATTGTGTTGTGATTCTTGTGGATAAATTATGTAGATATTTAGGAGAAGTGGCCAAGGTATTAATTTTTAGTTTTTCTAAAACTAAACTAGTTTTATGTGTTAGAATTCCATTTTATTTATTGTTTAATGCTTCTGCTTTCTTTTTCATCTCCAAATGATTTTAATTTTTTTCAGCTTTTACTGACAAAAGTTTGGATTCTAGATCTAATAATTCAGAATCCCATTCTCTGATTTTTTTATACCAAGTTAGGGTTTTACCATATATGTAAGCTTTTAATGAGTCCCATATCATTATTTTATTTATCTCTGTGGTGTAATTAATATCTAAGAAGAACTGTAATTCAGATAATAACCAGGGTTTGAACTTTTTAATTTTAGTTATATATGCTGGAATTCTGGAGTTAAAGATTAATGGTTTGTACCCATTTTGAAGTTTTTGTATCAACAAATTGTGGTCTGAAAAGGGGCAGGGAGTGATTGAGAAATTAATGATTTTAGAGTATAAGTCATGGGCAGCAAATATTTTATCTGTTCTAGTTTTGGTACCAAATCTGTGATCTTGATGGGAAAACAACAAAGATTTATCTTCTTTAAATCTGAAAGTATCTACAAGATGAAATGATTCTACCCACTTGTTTAAAGCTTTTGATACAGCAGATGTACACGTCAGTCTTTTATTTGGAGTTTCAGAAATATCAAATATACATTTAAAATCTCCTCCTAATATTAAGTTGCCTTTATAATTATTGGAAATGAAATCCAAGTGTTTTTAACAGTTCCTGATTCAATGCCAGGGAACCAGTATAGATTGGCTAGGGTCCCTATTCTGTTATTATATTTAACTATTACTAATGCCATAAGGCCTTTTTTATCTTCATACTTATAAAAGATTTCTGGGTTAATCACATTTGTTTTCTATAAAATTGCTACCCGTTTGTCTGGGTCTACTTTATACCCTCGAAACACGAAAAACCCGAATCCGAATCACGCAACACATAAAGAGTGAACCACGGATACGTCAAACGTACTAAAGTGCGGAAATGTAAACCTCAAACTGTCATAGTCGGCCAACCCACCACCTGCAACACACTACCTACCCAAACACAATAAAAAAAAACATACATACACTAACCAAATACCTACTTCTAACCCTAAATTAAAGCACCAAAATCCTACTGCTAATGCTACACTAACCCCACATACACATCTATGCACTATCCTTAACCCCTCCCTAACCCTAAGGTCCGTAACTACCGCACACTTCCCCTATGGAGCTATACCCAAACAATCTAAATATTCCACACGCATACACTTAACAAAACCCTATACTAAACCTTACATACATTACCTACAGAAAACCTTACATACACTACCTACCTATACTCTTACCTTAACCCCTCCCTAACCCTATGGTCCATAACTATTGCACACTTCCCTTACGGAGCTATACCACAGATGGACCAACTATGCGATTTCAATATTTCCCCTTTCGCGGTTTCATTCATTCAACGTATTTGTGGTTTGCTCTTTCCATGTCGCGTGATTCGGATTTGGGTTTTACTGCTTTCAAGAGCTGAAAGTAGACCCCTTTTGTCTTTGTCTTATAAATGGATTGCGCCAATATCATATATTCCTTAGGATTCCATTTGTAATATCCATTTGTTTTGAAATGAATTTCTTGAAGGAAGACTATTTGTACTTTATTCAGTTTTATATATTTCAGTAGATTTGATCTCTTGCTAGGATTGTTTAAGCCATTGGTATTTAAAGATAATAAAGTTAAATCCATCTTAGGTTATTTAGACTATGTATTTTTTGTTTTATTGTGACTATTAAACATTTTACTCTGATAACTATAAAGTATATGTTTGAGCTTTTAAAGGAAATTAGCAATAAAGTAATGTTTGTTTGGGCATACTAAAAATGTTTTTGTGAAATAAGTTTAAATTAGTAAATATTAACAAAACTAAGATACGCACTAACCATGGAATGAAAATCATTCCTAATCTGATGGATAAACCTAAGTCCATCAGATTATCACTCATACCTTGACAATCCAGAACATTTGAGCTCCATAAATTGAATTATCATATGGATAATATTTGTAATAGGAATAAGCAATATTTATATTATTTTGAACACATATAGTGCTATTGTAGATCAGACAGAATTCTAATACAATATAAATGTCTACTTATTGTATAAGCAATTAATATTTACATGAAAGATAGATGACAAGCAATTCAATCATAGTAAAGTAAGATGTATCATATATAAAACCTCAGTAAAAGATTATAGCACACAGTTATTTAACATATTCACCCTTATTGACGAAGTCTTTCAAATCTTATTACTTAATCTAAATAGATGGTAATAATATTTTACCTAATGTTTATAATACAATATATTTTACTGGATATATCAGAAGTTATATTTCATAGTTTGTCAGCATTTAATTAATCACTTTGTTTTTTGCTAACTTACTTACAGCATCAAGTTTGTTTTATGTAAACATTGATGAAAGTTAGTGCATTTTAATTATCAGTGCATCCCTCCCCCCCTTTTCCTACACATGATTTTTATATGTAATTTCTTATTATAAAATGAGTGAAATTATAGGTTAAAAACAACAAATTCACTTATTGTGATTAATGGTTACAAGTTCCCTTTCCATATTCATATATTGCCATTTTATGACATATACTGAAAGTTTTTAGAGTTAAATGGCAACATTCTATTTTGTATAATCTGCAAAGGATAAACTGAGTGATTATTGTCAATTTAATACGATTTGTTCAGAATGTGATTGTTACATTCTGTGACATTCCTAGTTCAGGCTTCTGTTGTTTCCCTTGAACAACTTTGTCAGTTTAATGTCATGTATAAACATTAGTTACCTTGGTAACAGCTTAAATATTATGTATGGTCAAGATGGGTTACAAAACTACAATTCAAGTTAAAGCAATTATATGACTTGTCATGCACATTTACTTATATGAGAAAATCATCATGCTTCCCCTTGATTTTCAATGTAGTGTATGTCATTTATGACAAGTTAAGACAGTAGTGTTATTATACACAAGCCCGTGTTATTAAATCCTGTCTTTAATGTCTAAATTCAGCAGACTGCTTCATCTTATGTGGCGATTATATATTTTATGTCTAGATTTACTAAAATCATACATTACATAACTATTGTGTGTGTGTTTTTTTTTGCTGTTGCTTAGTTATTTGAGACCACAAGCTGTTAAGCATTATCATCACTCTGTGTCTGTTACCATGGCAACCTGGGAGCGTCTGTTTCTGTTAGTGTGTCTGTGTACAGCATACCAGAGGCTCATGATGCACCTGAAACAAAGCTTCACTTCACTGCAACTTCAAGCCTAAATTCCCTCCCTTTCATTGAGGCAGCAGCCAGGAAAGAGCAGAGAGCAAACAGATCAACAAAAATGATGTTTTGTTTCAGCAGTTTTATTATTGGCCAGACTTTTTTCCTTTGTTCTAGTATTCTGGAAGAATAATCATTGTCAAACCTTATCAGGCTTTGACTGTATTTTAAGGGCAATTTTCTCCAAGCAGATTTTAATATTAGTTCCTTGTCCAGAAATGAAATAAATTTTATAACTATGGATCTAGGTGGAGTATTTGTTGAGTTAGAATCAGATTTTCTCAATGCTCTATGTTCCCTTTCAATTCCAAATGAAATCCCTCTTTCAAGTCTAAAAATTCAGGAATCCATGTTGTTAAGAATGAAATAATGTCTTCACCTTCAGTGTTTTCAGGCAGATTCTTATGTTGTTTCTCCTTTCCCTGTTTTCTAAGCCATCTATTTTGTTAAGCAGCCATGTATTCTGTTTAAGCAGAAATTCTTTTTGGAATTCTTCCTCTTTGAGTCTGCCTTCAATGTCATTTAGAGAAGTCTCTATATTTGTTATTTTTGTATGGTGTTGCTTCAATAGTTCCTTAAGAGTTATCAGTCTGTTTTTGAAAATTTTATTTGAATTTTTCTAAGTCATTTTTAAAGCCATCCATCTTTAAAGATAGTTCCTGTAAGGTAGATGTCATCAATTGCAGTTCTTTTTCAAAGCAGCATCTGGATGAAAATTCCTTCAGTTGTTCATATTCAGTGACTCAATATATCTCCAAGTTACTTGACAGGAAATTTTTTGTATATCTCCACCAAAATTTATATTTCTGTAGTTTAGTAGTTTATCTATAGCTTTCTGATGTTTTAAACTTGAAAATAATACAGTTTTCCTATATTATTATAGTAGTTTATGGAGCTTTCAAAATTCACTGCTGTCAGTTGGCCATCTAGGCTCCAGCCCCCTGTGTTGCTAATTCTTGTTGGAGCCCATGTAGGATGGAGCCTGAGATGTTATCAGGTCCCATAGATGCTGTGTTTTTGGCCTTAGACAGGGCATTTATGACCTGCACTTTAGTGATACAAGGTAGGGGACAGGTGGTAGGTATGGCATGGGGTACGTGTGGCGGAGACAGGGAAGTGAAGTTTTCACAGAACCTGACAGTCAACAGGTTACCTATGTCCACAGGCTCAGTATATGTGGTATCATTCTACCAGTTTGGCACAAATATTGGCCTTTCCTTTTAGGTGGCGGATGTAACTACAGAACACCTTACTTTTGTCCTTAGTTGAGAAAGCTAATTTGGAGGACTTCATAAGAAGTCTTATTTGTTTTTTATAAGCTGAGGAGGGAGTGTTTCCAGTTTAGGGCTCACTCCGTCTTACTCTTAGACAGAAGTTTCTTCCTCTTATTGTAAAGCTTGTTAATGGCAGTTGTCCACCAGGCAGGTTTGCTCTTCCTTGAGGAGTTTGTTTTGGTGCTATCAGGTATGGCTGAGTCAGTACACTTATACAGGTTTTTGTGTAAAGCACTGGTGCAGAACTCGGCATAGTTGCCAGTTCCATCTGAGGGGGGAAGTGCAGTGAAGCTATTTATGCCATCCTGTAAGAAGTTATAATCTGCTTTAGAAAAGTGTTTTAGTTTAGTTGCTGCTGGGGATGGGGGTGCTCAGGTGTAATAGGTACTTAAAATGAGAGTGCTTTGTGGTCAGATCTCACCAGGGAAGACCTCACAGTTGGGGTGCTACAGCAGTCCCCCATATTGGTAAAAACCCAATCCAGGATGCTGGCACTCCTTGTTGGGGTGTCAGCCAGTTGGTCCAGGGTGCTGGACTTAACAAATGTCAAGGAACCTTTGGGTAAGTGAGTTTGAGCACAAGTAATTTACCTAGTCAATGGATGGGTAGTTAAAGTTGCCCAAGGCCATTATGTTCGGATGTGTCTTGATAGACTCAAGTAGATGCAAATAGGCCGAGTGGGTGTCCTGATTCATAGAGGGGGTTCTATAGCTGGCAGTGACTTGAATATGTGTCCTACCAACAGTTAATTGCACCTGAAGTATCTCCAGAGAATCATACTGTTTAACCAATCTGGAGGTGCATTTATCTTTAATGAATATTGATACACTGCCTCCTTTAGTTTTCACACCTTTGGTTTCTGGTCCAAATTTGTAGAAGGAGGTGTAACCCAGTATGGTTGGGGGGGACTCTCCACAGCTTTGAACCAGGTCTCACTGACTGCACAAATGACTGATTCTTCCAAGGTGAGGGCTGCTTCTAGTGAGTACAGTTGCATGTTAAGACTCCTAGAATTTAGCAGCACAACCTTAAGATTGTTTTTAGATGGAGCGTTTACCCTGGGAATTTTGTCCTTGAGACACTGTCTAAAAAGGCCCTATGGGGGGTGGAAAGAGCCTTAGCCAGTAGCCAAAATATCAGGGGTGATAGATGAAGACCATATTTGGTAAAGCATCAAGGTCTGTTGATCATGTCATCCCAGGCTGATAGATATACTGGGTCCCTTAGAATGACACCAGCCAATTATTGAAGTCATCCCTTTTCTGTTTGAAGTGAGGCATCATCCTAGGTGAAGGTAAAATGCTGCTTAAGGCTAGGGAGATAACTGCCTGAGAATACATATTCTGAGAGCTCAGTCATGTCTTTCTTCATATATTCCCAGAGGGGTACATTGCAAGTCATTCACACCAACATGGACTATGGCTGAGTCATAACACTACCTGTTGTTGAGAGACTTAAGTGCATGTGTGATATAGTGGATTCTAGCACCTGACAGACAGCTGACATGACCTTTTCCTTATCCAGCCTGGTGAGGGGGACATCTGTGTGTCTCAGGATGGAATTATTTATGACTAATATGTTTGGTTTTGTGCTTTGCTTTAAAAGCTTGACAGGTTAGACATTGGTGCACAAGCTGTTATGTGTATTGTGTTTTGCGAGGAAGTTTTATGTGTAGCATATGCTTGGGTTTGTGTTTGGAAGGTCTCTGGTGTACATGCTGACAACCCGCTCATTGTCACATGTACTGACTGGTGTGTGAGAGACCATAGAGTCAAGGTTCTTAATATAGTTGCATGTTGAGTCTGTGTAGATTAGGAGTAGATGGTTGTCAGTGAACATAAGGCAGTTGCTACACTGCATCATGATGCCCATGTCGAACAAGCTGGCTGGAGAAACTGTGGGAAATTGTCCATCCATAGTGTTAGGTAAATTTATATGGTCAGAAAAAGAGGTCACACTTGGGAATAGCTAGTGGATGAGAGATGTATTGGTACCATTGAGGCTAGGCTTAGTGTTCACCTGACATAGAGCAGGGCTGTGAAAAACCTCTGGAGGACCACAAGCAAAGTGGTATGGGAAAATTTAACAAGCAAAACATTTGCATCTATAAC